>NC_092207.1:47813726-47885079 GCF_043381705.1 Parasteatoda tepidariorum | reverse complement strand
TATATATATATATAATGCCTCTTCGGTGTATAATAAATACAAAATGATAAGGAATAAATAAATACAAAAATAACGAAAATCGAAGACAAAGTATTAGATATAAAACTTGAAGTTGCGACAGTGCCAAGCTGCTAATGTCATAACTGGAAAAATATTTGAAAAAAATCTCATAAGATTAAATAAAATAAGTTTATATAATGATATCTATATGTAAACAATATATAATATGTAATAACATATATTAATAATATATAATATCAATATTATAAGCTAGTATAATAAAATGAGTCAAGTTTTAGTTCCCTTATGAGGTAATAACTTATATGATTTCATCTTATTATATTTTCTTCAAATTTTTTTTTTGTAAAATGCTCTAATGTAAATTATTCACAGCAATCATTTACCGCTTGCATAAATAAACAAAAGAAATTCGATGTATATTAAAATAAGAATTTTGAATCTTTTAAAGCACTAATCTTTCTTACGCACTACATAAAATAACATATTTACTTGTTCTGGACCATCTCTCTTTTTGAATCGATAAAGATATTCTTCTTATCTGGATTTGTAACAATATTAGTGATACAAAGAGTTACTTATTTCAGAGTGTTTTCTCCAAAGAATAATGCTTATCTGCTTCTTCATACTTCATTCAAATTCAGAAAATAATACCCTGTATTATTTTCTGAAAGCGTTCACAATGTTTCATTTTAATACCCTATATATTGTTTTTTTTTCTTCATGAATATGAATAAATATACGTTGAATAAATGGCTGTTAATATAACATAATAGCTGCCATTTATTCTAACGTCCATCTTGTGCTTGCAAAAGAAATATATTTTTTCTAACGAAAAACATTTAAAATGGTGTAATTGATTAATGGATGGGTTGTTAAGAATTCTGTGAAATGTTTGGCTGGCAGTCATCTCCATTTAAGAAGGTGTAATTCTGCACTTTATATGTACTGAACTATGTTTATTATATAACAAATCCATGAAACAATCAAATCATTGTCACCAGATGAAGTAGAAAGAATTTATTGTTAATTTTATTATTTCTGCTCATTCAAACCGAGAAAAAAATAAGGTCAAATCTTCCTGAATATGGTAAGACTTATCGTGTTTCTTGATACATGTAAACACCAAAAAGCTCTGTAGTTTTTATCAAAGTGTTGGCACAAACTTTGGTAAGAATAACAACAAAATATGGTTAATTTAGAAAATGTTGTAAAGTTCGGTAATTTTATCATGATATCTTTGAGCATGGATTACAAAAATTGTTCGATCCAGTTTACTTTTTAGTTTTCTACTGTTTATTAAATGTGTGGTAATAAAAACTATAATTTTGAAAACTAGAATTTCCGGTAAATCATAACTATAAGACTATACTGTTTAATAATCCATTACCATACAGTTTGGTTATATTACTAGATTTTTTTCCTCCTAGAATTCATTGGAATTATTCAGAATAATAATGATTATATACGCTTTTAACAATTTTGAATATGATGAGAATCACCGAAATGATTTCCGAAATTCTGTTAAAAATTATAAAAATTCATTATAAATAGGTAATTGTTATAAATGTTATAGCAAATAACAATATATGTCACTATTCAATTCGTATCAGCCATGCAAATATGCCACGTATTTTTTCTATTAAATTGATTTTCAGTGTTGTATTTTAACAAAATGTGAGAGTACTAAAAGCAGTAAGTTTGAAAAATAAAATTTTCAGAAAACTATTATCAGAACGAAAAGAAAAATTATCAAATAAACGATTTACACACCGTATGTTAAATTATTTTAATCTTTATTACCAAAATTCTGGTTTATTTTATCAGAAAATACATACAAATATGTTTTTTTGGCAGCCTATTTTCCAAAGTGTATGATATTTAATGTTTTTTCTTGCTCAAATTTATTAGTAGGTGAATTTTAAATTCTTCGAAGTTGTTAAAAATGTTTATGCTTCAACATTTTTTTTATGTCTAGCTCTTCAGAAAAAATTAACATTAAAATAGTCATTTTTCTTCTTTCCAAATCAATATGGTAATAAAATTATCGAAAAGAAATCAACTTAAAGAGGCCTTTTTCAGATATTGGTGAGTTGTAGGGTTAAAAAGGGAGTCTTATTTGGATTCTGTATGAGAATCATCAGAAATAATGTCATGCAGAACAATGCAATTTGAACCTAATGCATTTAAATCGTAATAAACAGGCAATACCTATACTGTAAAAAAATTGTATTAAAAATAATAATTCTGTAACTTTCCTACCGAAAATTTCTATTTTCTAAAACTACATAAATTTACAGTTAAACTATATCCTAATTTGTTGAAGGAGACATCTGTTTCCGTTAACAAATAAAATCTGTAACAATTGATGCAGATAATGTCTGTTAGGTACGGATAATTTTCAGTTTTGACTTTGGTATGAAAGCGGCAGCAAATAATTTGATACTTTAAAACAGATGCCGACTGGCTTGTATGGTGATCATGGAGTTGAACTCTTACAAAGAGGATCCAGCATTCAAATCCCACTTTGAAACGTCAGAGCTTAGCGATGGAAAATAAATCGAAATTCTACGGTGACTCTTTTAAATGTGATGGTTTTCGATATCTCAGAAGTCAAGCGAAGGATGGAAAAATTAAAAATCTAATCAAAAGTTTAAAAATCTGTTTCACTTCGCAATTCAGAGGGCATACCTTACACTGACCTACAGAAAATATCTAGTAAGTAAAGATATTTTCTGTAGTGTTTTGTTAAAGGAAGCATCTGACAACATGTTTTTCCGTCGTAGCATTACGGATAATCTGTGGAAAATTTGATGCCAAAAAATGTCAGTAAAATAACAGAATTGTTTTACAATGCATTTAATAAGTTTTTTTTCATCAAATGGAGACTTAAACACATTTTTTTAAAATAGAAAATTACACTGGAATTTGGCAGATCTGCTTGAAATTTTAGTAACCATTAGGGCAGATTATGATAGTTATTTTACTTAGCATTATTATGCATGATAATTAGGAACAAAAACAATATTATTAGCAACCTTAAAGTTTTAATTTGAAAAAAAAGAGCAGGCTTATAAATTTCTTAATATTTATAAATTTATAAGCAGTTTTAAAACAGTAGGGAAACTATAAAATAACATTTAAACAGTTAACAGTAAAATGCGCATACAAATGTTTATTATACTGATATATATTAGTAATATATGATATATTAGTAATGTATGATATATTAGTAATATATGATATATTAGTAATATATGATATCTTAGTAATATATGATATATTAGTAATATATGATATATGTAATATATGATATGATATATTAGTAATATATGATATATGTAATATATGATATTATATATTAGTAATATATGATAGAAATAACTACATAATTGACTGGACGATAGGATATTTACTAGATGACTAAACTGGTTACTTGACTGATGGATGTTAAATTTACTAAACGCTTATTATTTGACAGATGGAAGTTGATTGATATTTCATATAGATTTGTTTATTTATTTACATCGATGACTGTTTTATAAGCACTTATTTATCTTAATTTGGAAAAAAAAACTGCCATTTTCTTAAAATAAATACTTTAATCTCAGAAAACTATTCTTAAATATTATGATACAAAAAGAAATGGTTTGTGATTTTTTTCTCTCTCAATCATAAGACAGTTTATTTAACCAGTTTTGCAGTCAATATCTTAGTCACGTAAGCCTAACTCAATTCTTTTAAAAAAACATGTGAGGAACCTGCCGATTCCCGAGAACTAAGAAGAAGCTATTCAAAAAGTTCAAAAGCCCTAATGACGTAATATAAGTCAATAGGAAGACAAGAAAGACAAATGATAGTTCAATTTTCTCGCAGCTAAACATCAGCTGTCATATTTCCCACGATATGTTTTATCGCAAATAGACCACTTATTTCTGTGGAATATTTACAAAAAATTTATTATTAACGTACTTACTTCTTTCATTTGAAAAAAGAGGGCGTTGCTATGTAGTTTTCTGGACTATGTTGTTTATTCAGCTATTTTTTTTGCGTTCATAAAAGTTAGAATTAAGTTTAGTATGATTAGGATGTTTAAGTATTTATAGCAAAAATATCTATTATTGCTGTTTGTTTATACTTCATATGGTTTGAAATGTGCAATTTCGACAAAAATATTGATTTATGAAACTATTAAAAAAATATTCTTTATGCTTCGAAACTTTAAAAATTTTTTAATGTATTTATTTAGTAGGTTGAAAAAGTAAATTATATGTTATGGCAATTTCTAAAAATTATCTCCACATGTATTGCTTAAAAAACAAAATCTATTGTTGATTACAATACAGATAAAAAATGCTCCAAATACATTTATTATTAGTTTTCTGATTTAAAATATGTAAAATGCTGCTTTATTTAGTTTGTAACGTGCTTGCTTGATTGTCGTTTTCACTCTTTTTTTTGAATTAACGTTTTCATTGTATTTGTTTAAGCCAGTAATTCGCAAATTTTTTTTGGTAAGCGGTTTTTTCTCAACTTTTTTTAATAATCAGTCACTGTTTTGCGGAATCCCATATTTAAAAATAAAGTTAATTAAGGTAATAGTGAACGTTATAACATATGAAAGACTATTTTTGAAATATTTAATTGGAGAATGAAGATTTTTAATTAATGATTTTAAATTAGTTTTTATGACCGACAATTAAATTTGCAGTCTTTGTGCTTACGTCCAGTCTAGTTATGAATTTATTCTTAAGTCAAATACGGAAGATAAAAATTATTAAAATAAGTTGAATTATGGTTTACTTCGAAATGAAAACTAAAAACGGCTGTTATAAATTTTAAAATGGTTCTTAAGGAAACATATTTCTTTATTAAGGAATTTAATTAGTTTATTGAAAAACGTGATAGGAAATACTAATGTAATATTTTTTGAATGCTTGTTCTTTTTATTATTCAATATGTTGTTGTTTGCTAAATTTGGCTTCATATTAATTTTCTTTTTTGTAGTGTAGTCACAAATATTTATATTTCAGAAAATTGAAAAATAAACCTTAAAGAGGAATCATTGTTGAAAATAAGACAAATTGATTAAAATTTCGTATTTATTATCTATGAAAATAAAACTGAGAATGTATACGTGTCTTCTTACATTATGTGATTTCTGCGCAATAATTAAAAACGAAACATAGAGAATCCAAAATGTTCAATTTAGGATTTATAAAGACCGTTGTTGTTGTAGCTGCTGTAGTTCATTTACGTCGCACTAGAGCTGCACAATGCTCTATTGGATGATCTGGGAAACATCCCTGAGGATGATCCGAAGACATGCCATTACAATTTTGATCCTCTGCTGAGGGGATGGCATCCCCGCTTCGGTAGCCCGACGACCTGCTCGCGAAGTCAATCACTTTACGGTAGAACAGTTTATCGAGGACCAATGCCGCACACCCTCGGTCCCAACGCAGACTGATCCAAGAGGTCACCGACCCGCACACTGACCGCAGTCAGTGATGCTTGACTTCGGTGATCTGCTGGGAACCGTGTCTTAACGATCAATCCACTGCGGGACCAATAAAGACCGAATAATTGATCTTGATTAAATATTGGTCTTAGGAAAGTTTTTTTCAGTTTAAAGGCTTTTTACACTAGGAATGTTTTTTCCCCATATCGGTTGTTATTTCTCTCAACTCCTTGCTGAAAGTTGAGTAGAGTTTCATTATAGAATAAAACGGAAAACTTTTTCCTCGAAGCTTCTAAACTGTTCTAAGAATTGTTTAAAAGAAGCTGGATATTTTATCTATTTCATCCAACATTGAAATAACCAGTTTTAATGTATATATTTTTTCTCAGAAAATACCGAATCAATTCTCAGAAACTTAGATATTTGCACTTATAGATTCCGCACTATATATATTTTAAGGCAAGATGTTTGTGGCAATGAGAAATTTTACTTTTGAAAAAAAATCTCATGCTAAAATGCATATCAAAACAAAAAGAACGAAACAAATTTTTTTTTTGAATTTTGTTAAGTATTGCAAGAAGTTATACATTAATATTGTATAGTTTAACATAGGCTGAGACAACCCATGCTCTTAATAATAACTTTTTTTAAAGGGACGTAAGGGACATTAAAATAATTCAATTAGCTTTGACGTTCTTGCTAAAAAGTTATGCACAATTTATTTTGACATCTTATATCTTTTCGTAACTTATATCTCTACTATTCTATTTTAAAGCTAAATTTTTTTTATTGTATCTCTATATTTGTATCTCTCAATTGTATCTCTATATTTCTATCTTTATCCTGAAGTGCTCTAGTGCCTTTTTTGTTCTTTTAGAAAATATTTCCTCTTTGTTTCTGTGTCAGATATAGTTTCAACCACCAATCGATTTTTTGTCCGTAGTATCACATTTATGTTTTACATTGATTTTAGTATCCTATATCATACATAACTCATTAAATCAAGTATAAATTACCAACAATAATTCGAATTGAATCAAAATGAATACTCGTAAAAATCGTCGTGCTTTTAATGAAAAAGGTTGTTGAATAGAAACAAAGGAAGCGAGTTTAAACAAATGATTAGTTAAAGAAAAAGTTCATGAAGTCACGTGATGAAAATGATGCATGCACCTAACATTTGTTCTAACAATCCAGATGAAAAAGATATACATGTATATTTGAAGGATTATCTGGCGGAATTTTTTCTAAGTTAAATCGTGATTGAGGGATGATCGCTTATTGTAAGAAATTCCAGATCAAATTACTGTAGAAAATACCAGTAGGCAGGGTTTCGAAATTTTTTACCATGAAATCCTGTTTCACCGGAACTTGTTACGGAAGAAAATCTGATATACCGGTATATTTTATCTATTCTTGTTATTTTATCAATTTTGTCTTTTTACATCTTTATCCTATCTTTTATCCACAAATAATTTTATACCTTGAAATTTTATGCATGTTAATGGCTTTGTACAGTCGACTTCTTTTTTTAACATAGTGTTTTAAAATTGTAATGTTTTTACAATTTTCATTTTTACTGATTTTACTAATTTTAGGTCCTTTTGGACAGGCTTGTACTAATGTGTACTTTTACCTTGCGTGTAATTTTTAACTATTTTCTTTTACCCAGCAACTAGCTCTAGCTCTCAATTCGATCCTATTGATACCTTTATTCAAGTGGTAAAAATGGGTCTAATAGGTAAATCTAATAATATCTAATAGGTAAAAATCTAATAGGTAAATCTAATAGGTAAAAATGGGTTCGTGATGTTAGATATTTTTCGTTACTATAAGGGGCCGTTGGCCTGAATGTAACAACACCAAACACGACCAATTTTGCTTTAGTTTATTTTTATGTTAAATTTTTGAACGATATGTTAAATTATAAGGGTCCGTAGACCTTCTTTCTGATGTGTATTTCAATGTTTTCGAGGCTTGTTCCCATCGTTGTTCATGTAAAATTTTTAACGTTGTTTGCTATGCGTTGTTTATGTTAATTTGCTGTTAAATTAAAAAATTGATGTTCCATTGTATTCGGCGAATGGGCCTACAGGCCTAGGCCGTTTTAAAAGTTTCCTATACCGTAATTTTTATAGTAATAATTACATTAAAATCACTGAATAACTCTAATTAAATAAACACTACTGTACGAATTGCGGTATGATATTTTATGGTAAAAATGGGTTTTATGGATGATGCGCCGAAAGTTCCGGTTCTTTATACAGTTTGAGATTTTTTTATGAAACTAGGATAATTCATTTATTAATTGTTTGAAGTAATAAAAGAGCCTTGTGCTAAAGTTTCAGACTTTTAAATGGTTATTTAGGCAGAAATTTGCTTTCGCTCACTCGTTGATTGCATCCAACGAATCCGGGATCTATAAGTAAACACCCGTCTCGTTTGTTGCGAGTTATTTCCAGGATTTAGTCGTACATATTGCTCTAGTGTAATTATTATAATGGCAAAACGAACCATCTTTTGAAGTTTCAAAAAAGAGGCAGAAAGAGTGGTATTTGCTTAGCTAATCGTGAAACAGTTAAGATTGCACATTTAAGCAAGACAGGTGTTTACCAATCTGTCACAAATTTGACATTTCTATAAACGTACCTAAAAAAAATAGTGGCCCAAGAAAAACGAGTTAACACGAGGGCTATGCTATGCAGAAGATAGTGAGAATTAAACTGAAAATTCTAGATGTTTAATAAAATAACAATAATGATTTTAGTCTTGAAGTGTCAAGTTCAGTGAGCTATATTGAACTTACGATAACATCTAATCTGCTCTATATTTTAGAAGCGTGCCACCTGGTGCTATAAAAATCTTTACATAAATACTTAGAAAGGCTTTGAAATGTTCGTATGATCTCCAACAACCACATGTAAGAAGATTGAAACTGTGGCTGAAGGAGTAATATTTAAAGATGTTTAATCAGAAATTTTTCTTTACTTACCTATTAACGTATAAAAAATAAAAAAAATTCTACAAGGCTGTAATAATAATGCTAACTAAAAAAATAAAAATAAACCAAGACGTAACTGCATTAAGAAAAAAAAATGCGTGTGTGCAATTTTTTAAATTTCACCAAAGACTTAATAAAATTTTTATTCTTTTATTCATTAACTAGGAACTTAAAATTAATTAAAGTATGAGAGAATAACAGGCGAATACAGATGAGGAATAAAATAAGATATTGTATATGAAAGATTTACGCATGATTTCCTAATTATTTTTTGTAGCTGTTTTAGAAATATGAATTTTTAAAATTCTATTTCGCAGAAACCGATTTCGTTTAAATGTTTGTATTTTGTCAAGTAAAATTAATTTCTTTAAAATGATGTAAAAGTTGTATATCTTACAATTCAAAATTCTTTCGACTATTAAGTAAAATAATAAATAATCACTGAAAATTATTTATAGCACTAGAATTATTATTTAAACCTAGAGTTTAATGAAATAGCTGATTCCTTGGCTAAAAATGCCAGAGATCTAAATCAAAACTCAATCCCAACCACGTTGGCAGATGCAAATGCTTATGCAAAATCAAAACTATTCACCCCTTTAAAAATCAAAGCCCAAGATCAAATAACTAATCTTGACATCGATAGGAAGACAGCCACTACTCTCATCAGACTAAGAACAAAACATCATAAAAACATGAAAATTTCTACAGATAAGACTAGAAAATATCAAAACTGTGGCAACTGTCTTAATGTGGAACTGACACCATATCATGTTTTTAACTGCCCTGCAGTCGCTGCAGGCCTTCACCTTTTAAACTACCCCACAGAAGAGGATTTGTATTCTTTTAATGCCATAGAAATAACAAAAACTATTCAAGCACACCATGAAATATGATTCTATAGAGGATACGACACCAACCAACCAACCATTATTATTTAAAAAAAAACTAATTTTATAGTGGTGTGCAAAATCTTTTTATTCGCTTAAAAAGAGTTCTAGATTTGGCAAAATGCGCAAAAAGTAGAATTATAAAATTTTACTTTTAAGTAAGTATATTTTTGTGTTTTTTTTTATCGTCTGCAGTAATTAATTATCATATTTAAAGTCACCCCTTTGACCCATTAAGGTTGAGTTCTAAAATGATGCACTTTTGATCTGATCATAAGATCAAAAATTTACCAGGGTGGTCCGTTTAGATGTTTTTTGCGAACTGTCTAATTATCTGAATAAACAATAAGATAAAAATAATGTTGTGTTAAAAATAATCCCTATCTTAGCTCACTAGATATTTTAATGCACGAAACTATAGTAATATTTAGAGGAAATCAAATATTTTTACTAAGAGAAATACTGATTACAAGCCTTTGTCCCCATCATGTGATGTTTCAATTATATGTAAATACTATTTAGGACAAAACTATCAAACTTTGTAAATAATAGAAATATATTATAAACTACTTTTAAATAAAAGTTTCGACTAATTTTCATAAATCAAATAATTATCTTTCAAACTTTACTTTATCGTAAAAATTCCATTGCTACAATTATTTCCCAGTAAAATCACTAAAAGTTGTTGAAATACAATGCTTCAAAATTTCATCATAAAGCTTTATTTTTATTTTCGAGAGATAATTGACAAGTCGATATGATTAAAAGCAGTTAGTCCGTCAGAAACATTTGATACTAGAAAGGAGTTTTAGTAAAATGAGAAATATTTACTCAGTAAATACTGAATTTTCTATGAAATAATGAAACAGTTTCTTTGTTTTTATCAAATCATAAAAATGTTCTGTAATCAAATTTACGAAACGTATTTAGATTAAAAAAGAGACAGTCTGTTATTCTTTCAAATATGCAAAATAATAAAAATAATTATTGAGACTAGAATGTGATGATTTGTTTAACTATCAAGATTTACACATTTTAGTGTACTTATTTTGCAAATATATGTAATAAAAGCACGTAATATGTAAAAATAAATAGCATTTTCTTAGAAAAAGAGATAAATTATTTCATTTTTTTATATGTGTAGTTAAGATATGTTTAAGAATTAATAATTAAAATATATTTTGATATAAAAGAAAAGATACTTTATTTTATTTGTGATTCTTAGAGAATTGAATAATTATTTTTCTTAATATGAAATTTAACTGAAAAAATTAACTAAGCATTGATTTAGGAAAGATCAATTATAAAAATTATAAGAAAATATAGTTATTCTTCAATTTGTAAAAAATGTGATTAGAAAAATTGATTATAAATTGAATTTCAAAAGTAGATATTCTGAATAATTTATATTTTACCTTTAACCTATAAATGCCTATAAAACTACAAATTGAAGGGTTTAAAATATTGTTCATTAAGGTCTTAAAAATGATTTATTAAAACTAATTATCAAACGTTATTTTAAATCACTGCAATATGCTTTAAACTTTCAGATTTAACTAATGCTTCACGTAAAGAGAGTTTTCTTAATGGTTTAAAATATAAAAACGATTGAAACTTTGGAAGTGGACGGAAACCATCAACTATTAATAGTAATAGCTCGGCTTAAGCCTGTCCCTCCCCCCATACGGGGCATCCAAGGAATACTATTGATACGAAGTGCGCGCACATGACTGCGTCAGTACGAAAGAATAGGACACCAAGAAGAAAAGGCTGGATCATGAAAGATGGCAGCACAATAGGTTGATGGACTGACCAGTGATTTAGTCCAGGGGGTTATGCATGAATAGGCTAAAATTGAATAATAATTGTTAGCGTATGTTACTTGTAAAACAAAGGAGGTCCAGGTGCTGCGCGAGCATAGCAGCAACTGCCATCCATTGCCTCTCTCTCTGACCAGAAAGCTGCAAATGTTAATCATAAAAATCGGATGTGCAAGCTAACATAAATTAAGTCAGATTTTGGCTTAAAATGAACATGAAATAAAATACAAATTTAAAACGATGTTAACAATATCAAAGAGACAGAGTATTAATAGTAATACGGTAACATATTTCTTTGGACATGGTGGATTGGTTGTTCCTCTTATGGTTTTGGCAATTCTCAAGAAAACTATTGTATGAACATGGCACAGACTTATTTCAAGAGACATGATCTAAAAGTTACCACACTCCATAGTAGCTGTCTGTGTAGGCGTAGTCTGCAAAGGCATCTCTCACTCCAGTGATGGTGGAGGTGGTGAGCTCAATCCTGATAGCCGACTAAACAACAGGTGCGTATACGCCGCAAGGTGCTCATTATACCTGTCACGGATGAAAGTTCATTCGTTGGTTGTTGTAGGTATGTTTGAAGAGAGGGGTATTAGCTTTGGCGCTGTTTACGTCGTCTGGCTTACGTGGCTTTCTTACCATGAGTGCTAAAATATTAAGTTTTGAAAATTGGGGCTAGGTCATGGTAAGGTGATGTATGAGATTTAAAATTTATAAATGTAGTAAATCTATAGTATGTATTCTATAGATATTTAAAGTGCAAAGTGTTTAGTAATCATCATCTTTATTATATATTTTCGTAATTCATCCCGAAATGAACTTAATCTACACAATACAAAAGTTAAAAATATTTGAGTGACGAAATAACGTTACATTGTAATGTCTGACTTAGATATAGCTGTTACAAATTGGTTGAGAGAGGAAATTGAAAGAAGGAGAAATGTCTTACAGTTTTATCCTTCAATCAAACTGGTTTTAATATTTTTATTCACGATTTCATGGATGATTATAGAAATTTCGTTTTTTTCTCACTTAAATATTTATTGGCAATCTAAGCCGAATATTTTCATTACAACGTTTCAGACAAGTATTCAATAAATATTTTTAAGGGTGTCAAAGAAGCAATCTTCGATTCTTGCATACTGTATATCTCAACAAATAATAGCATTTTTTATATTCCGAAAAAAACTTGTTTTCAAATTACGAACCTCTGAACAGTATCTTTAAGCCTTTAAGAACAATGTCATCCACGTCCTGTGATACCAAAAGCAATGGACTTTTAAATAAATGATAATGACATTATTCTTTGATTTCTATTTCATGAATAACTAAATCTCCACTATTGTATTAAATGCGGAGGTAAAAAATGAATATTTATTAAACTATAGAAGTTTTTTTTCCAAACGTTATTAACGTTAACGTAAGTTTTTTGCCAACAGAGTGTCTCAAAATACTGGTGCATTTCTCTATATGAGGATATTTTTTAGATATATTAATGTATGTATGATCAGATAAACATAAATCATAATCATAAATGGTAAATAACCTATATTGATATCATAAATGATATATTTGTTGAGATCATGAATGACATAACAGATATATTTAGATCATAAATAATATATCTGTTATAGCATTTATGCCATAAATAAATAGTCCTCCATAGGGTATAGTGGATAGACTTTTCGCCGACTCAAGCTTCAGCAAATGTTCTATCAAAGATTATAGAATTAAAAGCGAGATTATTGCGCTGCAATATTAGGATTTTGGCAGTTTCAGTGCCAACAAGGCTTATCGTCTTAAAATCAGATTGTAATTTACTTAGTTTTATTTTGTTTCTATGAACTTACTGGATCTCCTGAATTTTTCAAAAATTCTCTTTATTTATTTCATCCTAATTTTTCATGAGAATCGTGATAAATTAATTCTAATAGATTTTCAAGTAAATTTTGTAACATACTGAGAAAAAAGTATAGTCAAAATTAACTGAACATGGTAAAATTTACCGTATTTATAGCCCTATGGGAACACCAAAAAGCTCTGTAAATTTCACGGTAGAGCTTTAGTAATGATTTTAGTAAAACTAATAATGGCATATTGTTTTATAATATGCCATAAAATTTGGTGAATGTGGCAAAATTAAGTAATTTTAGAATCATATCTTAGAGTCATTTTTACAAAACCATTTTTTTTTGGTAAAGTTTACTTTTCAGTTTGGTATCTTTTTTTATAAAATTTGTGGCCATTAGAACCATAAATTTTAGAACCAGAAATTCCAGTTAAAACATTATCATATGTATAGAAAAACTATCAAACGAATGCTTTAAGTATCCTATATTTTGAGATTTTTAACCAGAATTTAGTTTTTTTTTATTGATGCTGAAAATGTCATAATAATACAATACATTAATTTTCTTAGAAATCTTTTCTCCGCGCTGTGAAATCCTAATATCAGAAAATGATATTTTTTGATCTTTAAACAGCTTTATATTAGCATATTAGCTTTAGATTTTAGCATATTAAGATATTATTTTTAAAATTTAATTAACGATAAATAAGTTTGAAAATAGTTCATATTTTTTTATTCCAACATGAGGAAAACTTTTCTTTTTCTTCAAATAATTGCTATTTATTGAAAACCTACAGATTTGCTTAAAAATCCTATTAAAGATTTAGATATATTTTCGTCGATATGGTTAAAGTTAGCTACGCTGTTAAGCACTGTGCACAAAGGTATTTATTTTGATCCATTGTACAATTCATTACGGGTGTTGGTCTCCCGTGGAAGGTTACTGTTATAATGTCCTGGGGGAATACAGCTTTTCTAGTGATTTATTACACTCACTTAAGAGTAAGGAAACTTAAGATTCCTGAAACCATCTGTTTTCTGCGGCAGGAAAAAAACAGATATTTGAGAAGAAGCAGTTTTGATATATTAGTTTATTTTTCGGTTTTATTTCAAAGATTTGTTTTATCAACACATTATTATACTTAAGTTTTGAAATACTTTTTTTCTTACGAAACCATATTATATGATTTTTTTAAAGATATCTTACTGAGATATATGAGTATAATATGTTCGATTAAAATTAATAGTTTTAATTAACTGCAATATTTGGTATAAGAGCGTTAGTAATAAGAGAAAAAGGTGATTTTTCCAAAAAAATGTAAAAGAAAATCACAATTTTTCTGTTAAAAGCTTGGAATAAAAAATCATAAAAGAAAGTAGTGTGTTTTTACCAGAATTTTCTGTCACTTTGTTAACTAATTTAGATTTTGATTAAATTTTTTAACTGAACTATTATTTTCACTGAACTGAATTATTGTTTATCTGACTGAAATATTATTGCTTTTGTTAATATCTGCTCGTGAAAACAATTGCATTTTAAAGTGATTTAAAAGTTTAATTCTTTCGTTATTTTTTAGAATTCATCTCGCTAAGTCCATAAAACAGCAAATTGTTTTTTTCTTATAATACTTGCAGATTGAATTTTATTGCAGATTGAAACTACTTATTTTTTTGTTATTTATATGCATAAAAAAGAAGAAATAAAGGGGAACTAGGAATTTTTGTTTTAAATTGAAGAATCTACTGAATCCGGAGTTCTATCCGAAGTTTAAATTGAAGAATTGTTTATTTCAAAACTCATCAATTGATGATTTAGAGCTGAAAGAATATATGAATACGTATATATTTTCGTTAAAATATTAAATCCGTTTTTATAGAACCTTAGGCAATTGCCTAGAATGCCCGAAATGCACTGGCAAATTATAATGATTAATATTTCACACATTGCCAAGTCATTCTTTAGAGTGACTAGGGAAAAATCAACATATATTCTATAGAATTACTAGGCATTCTATGTAATGTCTTTGGGTTCTGTAGGATTTGGGCATTTAATACATTGATAGAAACATATACATTTAAAAATATGGATACATGCAACGAAAAACTAAAGAAATAACCCAAAGTAAAGCTAAATAGTCGTACTATAGAATGACTCATTAAAAATCTATTGATATTCAATAGAATTACTAAGCATTCTGTCAAATGATTTTGGATTTTGTAGAATGTTTGAATATAATATAATTACTGTGACATATTCATTAGAAAATATTGATATATGTAACGAAAAGGAAAAGTGAAAAAATAACCCTAAGTAAAACTAAATAGTGAAGTAAAATAATTTAAGCAACAGTTATTTTATTTTTGGGGAAATTGAAAAATATTTTATAAGACCAGAGCTGATACCTAACTTTCCTAAGAAGAATGCATTTCTAATTTTTTCTATTTTGTTACTTATTTCATAAAAAAAATATTACTGATTAGAATTGGACAGCAAAAAAGTAAAATTTTTTAGAATAAAAAAAACATTTTTACTCGTAGATTCAGTTTTAGTTCAATCTTGCATACCTTTATCCTAAAGGAACGTTATATGCGAGATAATTATCTTCAGGAAAGTTTTAAGTTTTGCAACTGGAACTTCCGAAATCAACAGTTCCGTTATTTACGATGCTGGAGTCACATCTGAATATCCGTTATTTATATCCACTGTAAAAGATGTAATATCAGAGATATGATTCCAGATGCAAGGAATGGGACTGCTTTACTTTTCTAATATACATACAACGTACAGCCTTTTATGTAAAGTTTATTGTATCCCGATTTCAGCTTGCTCATACATAAAGTCAAAAATTCTAATATAAGCTATGTCCGTTCAGAGCCATTTCCATTGATGTTTGATATCGATCCAGGCCGTTGCGAAAGTATAAACTTTAACCTCGTGTGACATTTTGATATAGAATTTACCTTTAATAATATAAGAGAAATAAGTATTCTGAATAAATTTGCTGCTTGATTAAAGGAATATTGATGTGTAAAAACATTCAAATATTGTGATTTTACGTATCTCAATCGTTTTTTAAATAAGAATTAAGTTAAAATAAAAGAAATTTAATATTTTGACTTATGAGTTCTAAAATGCAAGTTTTACTCTAAAACTTGTACGACTTAATTCACACACGGAGAAAAACAAATTTTGATAAAACTACAGCATTCTATAGTAATGACATTTCTGGTTTGAAAAACAAACAAACATAATTCTGATTAATAAGACCAAAATATAAGATATTTCTGTCATTCATTTGGTGAATTTTTCGTTCGGTTGGTATTATTTTGGTACCCTATATTTAGTAAAAAGAAAACACCAAACAGAAGATTAAATTTAACCAAATAAATGGTTTTTATACCATGAACTGATGTCAAGTTTTATTGCATATTATAAAATCATGTTTTATTTTTAATTTTACTACAATAATTTTACTACTAACAGAAACGCTTCGGTAAAAATTACCGAGCTTTTGGGTGCCCCTATGTAGCTAGAGACAAGGTAAATTTTATCATTTTTTGGAAGTTTTGATCATGCTATTTTCTCAGTGCAGGTTTTAACGGAAATACGAAATTCGGTAATTTTATCATGGTAAATTAAAGCACGATAAGCAAATGCAAACCATTTATTCTATAAAAATTTCCTTTACAGTGTTTTGTTTTGTTTCGTAAATGTGTCGCAATAGGAATTATAGTTTTTGAAAATCAGAATTTCTGTTAAACCATTACAATATGAAAGGAAATATTATCAAATGAATGGTTGGTTTAAATACCGTATACTTTATTTTTAGCTACCAGAATTATGGTTCTTTTAAACCTGAAATGTTATTTCCACACAGTACGGTAATTTCACTAGAATTCTTACAGACAGATCTAGACATAATATCTAGATAAGATAATCTAGACAGATTATCTAGACAGAATATTAGGACGAATTTGACCTAAATTTAACGGAACGAAATTATACATTATTAAATTATTCAATGCAGTTAACAGATTATAAAAAATAAAAATGTAAGCATCCTTATTACACAACTAAAAACAAATATACATTTGCTAAAGGCAAACAGTATGAGTGTTATAGCTTAAACTACACACTTTAAATTGTGTGTGGAAGCTCAATTTGGAGATTACTAGAAAGAAAAAAAGTGTTCATTAAATTACAAATTTCTAGAAATAGTACACTTCATTTTTTACAGTGCGGTGTGCAAATACTTCCATAAAGTTCTGATGAAAATATTCTGGTTCGATTATAATTGTACAGATTTTCACTAACTATATTTTTAATTGCATAAAAATAGGCTATGAGTTTTAGAAGTGCATCTTCCTGGCAAATATTAATGCAATCTTGAAAATAGAGATAAAACAAAAAAAAATATTCCAGAAGTTTCTATTTCTGTTTATCAAATAAAACATGCTTTCTTTCTTTTAGAAAAACTTATAAGTTCTTGTCCAATTTTATCAATTAAAAAGATCGATCTCATGATTTCTGTTAAAATTTTTTGAAAACATGACGAACTTTTGCCAGAAAAGAAACAACAGCGTTTAACTTAAATACTTTTATAGTTTAATTATGACTATCGATAATATACTTTTAGAGTTATTTACAACTCTTGATGATAAACAATTTGACCACAAATTACGACTTAAGAGAGCATAAATTGCACAATAACTTTTTCAGGTTTTGGTGGAAATTTTTTAATATATATTTTTGTATCAAACATTTATTAGCAACTACGATCGTAGATCGTGCATTTTAGGTGAACAGATACATTTCAGTTATATGTCGTTTTAATAATAATAGTTTCCAATAAAGGTACATTTTTTATTTCTATTTGTTTGAAATTGTTTTGGAAAAATTAATTAATGCCTGTTGACACTTTTTAGGAAGAGATTCTGTAAAAAACAAGAAAACAATTAACTTATTTCAAAAAAATCCGTAGCAATATAATAAATTATTTGACAGTATACCCAGACTAAAAAGAACAAAACCTGAACTAGTATTTAAATAAAAATTAGAAGAGTGTTAGTAAATTTCAGAGGGACACTGAAGCTTATGAAATAGAAACATATAAAAAAGGAAAACAAAATCTTAATCTTTAAAATCAACCTCACATACTTCATTCGAAAAAAAAAATCATAACGAAAAAATCTACAAACTTTGGCAATAAAAGTATATAAACTGTCACGTAATGTTTTGACAACGGATCACATCAGATGTCTAACACAAATTAACAAAGGAAGAGATAAGATGTCATAACTGCCAAATATTATTCTGCGGCTGAAATATTTTATTTCTATAAAAGGAATGGATGTGAAGATGACACAATCCGAATAAAATGAATAAAAGATGAAAAAGAAACGAATAATTTTTTTTTTATTTTACTCTTTTTTTTTTACCTACAAGTCTTTGACTTAATTTTTTAACTTTTTTTTCTAACAACTGGCATCTTATTTTTTTACTATTAAAATGCTGCTTTTTCATCTTAGTTTCTTTTGCATTTTGAAATGCTGAATCAAATATTTATTTGCATTTTTAAAGAGAAATCATTTGCATATTTCTTAATAAATTATTAGCGCGAAAGTAATAAAAAATTTAAAGCTAAAATCTGAATTTTGCGTCTTTGTGTTAAATGCATTAAAAATAGGTTCGAAGAAACAAATAATTTTGGTATTTTGTTTTTATTTTTTAATATTCTAATTCTTTAACATGTACACACTTTTTGAAAACAAAACCTTTCGAAGAAGAATGTTAGTTTTAGAGGTATGTTAATCAAGACCATTTTATTTTTTTTAATTGAATAGAAAAATGCCTCATTTTTAATTTATAATATTCCGAGAATCTTAGAAATGAAGGATGAATTTTACAGAAAAATAAAGAGAAATGAAAAGAGATGAATATGTACAGTTTGCAGCCTTTTGTTCAAGAAACTTGTTATTTTCCTCCAGATTTCAAAGTTATTGAAAAACTTCGTTAATAGATGGCACTCCAGATGGAGAAAAATAGTAAACTTTGTTTTCTGCATCAAATTTGATAATTTCAGTTTAGATATTTGCACAAGTGTTTGTTATTTTGTCCTTAAATTTTGTCACATTGTTACTGAAATTTATGGCTCATTTTCAAGACAAAGTTTTATAATTTTTCTTAGTTAACAAAAGTAATTTTGAAAATAATGAATATGTGCTTCTTAAACTGTACGGAATGTAACAGATATATTTATTTTCTTCTATTTTTCTACAAATTGGTAATTTAAATTGTCAGTTATATTTAAAACTCATTGTTTAAGACATCGATGATTTTTAACTGAATTGAAATTATTAGCTTTTAGCAGCATATAAGCAGTACTTAGATTCATAAATCTAGTAAAATATTAATTTTTGGCTCCACTGTATTGATGATTAATCTCTATACGTAAGATGAATGTGTGTCACTGCGTGCGTGTTTTGTATGGACTCTCAAATCACCTGACAGAAAACGATGAAATTTGACTTACAAATAGTTCAAAGCACGAGGAAGGTCACTAAGGACAAGGTGTGGAAAACACTCCAAAACCAACCAATCCACGCGACTGAGAGTTATGCTTCCCATCAAAATGTGCAAGCGCGCACTAACTGACGCACAGAGTGATAAAATAAGTTACTTAGTTTAAGATAGCTGGAAAAGTTGTTAAATCAGGGGGGCTTATCAGATAGAGGCAAAGGTAAATGAGTTTGTTGTGAAGGCTGGGAGAGAATTTCAAAATGGCCTGTCCATACACCATAATAGCTAAATACTTTAGCTAAAATAAAATATGCGTCCAACTACATTTACTGAGTTTCGCTATGATGAATCCTTTAGGAAGATAAAAATAGCTGGGAAGATGGTAAAATCTTGGCTGGTTAATCAGGTAGAGAGTTGGAAAACAAGGACGAGGGAGAACACCAGACTCGAATTTATTTGAAATAATGGTTCTGCACAGAAAATAATCAGCTGGTCTTGAAAGACAAGCCGATAAATTATGAGCATCCGCACGATTATATTAAGATAAACAAAGATTTTAAAATATATATTTAAATTTTCTAATTTTTTTCATGAGAGAATTTGAATGCTGAAAGTAAAAAGAATGATAAAAATAACAATGAAATATGGTCTTACAATATATGTGTGATGAAATTTGTAAAAGTGATAAAATTTGGCTATTTTTTCATGAAACTTTAGAGCAAAACATCAAAGCCATTTATTTTTTCAAATTAACTTTTCAGTTTTTTTACTTTTTGCTAAATTAATACCAATAAGAATTATAATTTTGCAAACCAGAATTTTTGGTATAGCCTTACAATAGGAACTGAACAATGACAAAATAAATGATTTAAATATTGTATATTTTGGTTTCATTAACTAATCATATCTTTTAGTAGAATTGTTATTACCATACATTGCGATATTCTTACAAGAATACGCTCCGTGCGATAATTATTTCCTTTCATTAACTATCCTTCTTCAGAATAACGAACGGATTAAATATTCACTAGTTTATACAACTATTAATAGAACTATCCTTTTTTCCGAAAATTTTTATTAAAGTGACTGGTGAGACAACAGAATAAAATAATTTAAAAGATAGAAAAGTCTTTATTAGGGTAAAATTTGCTTCGTAAAAAATTAAATTTACTCTCTCACTTTATAAATGCCCAATTAACGTCACTGGTAATGTCTTAATATTCTTTCTTTTTATCTCTTCAAGTTAGGGAATAAAATTAGTCTGGAAATCTTGGCAAGCGGAAAGATTTTCAAGAAATTAAAACTTGAAATGAAAATGGAAAATTTTAGTTGAAACTTATTAAATTTGGAACTTATTGAACTTAACATTTTATGTAAAGTAGAATAGCAATAGATTAAGTTTTTAACTCCACTACGAAGTATTTTTAACTAGTATTTATTAAAAATCTAATTAATTAAGAAAGCCTAGCATTTATCAAAAATAATTTCCTATTAAAAAAATAAATGAATTTTTTGTTTTAAAATTTTACTTTTTTCATTTTGCACATGTTAAACAAATTTAAATAAATACAATTTAATAAATAAGAATATAATTTAATTGGAACTTATTGAATTTGGCACCAATTGAACTGAATTTTAAGTAATACAGGATAATATTTTATGTATTTTTTAATGTAATTGATTTTAACCACCATTATTAAATATTTTTAACGAATTAAAATCTAATTAATTTCAAAAATTTTACATTTTCAATAAAAGAATTTAAATCTATTAAAAACAAGAACCTATTAAAACTAAAATAGTTTTTTGCTTGTTTTTTTATTTTTCGCTTGTGGAACAAATTAAAGTAAATACAATTTTATAAATAACATGGAAATTCTAAGAATTTATATATATTTTTTCTTTTGTCGGTTTCTTTAAAGTATTACAATTTTAAAGATATTAAAAACGGAAGGTAATGGTATTTTACTTTCAATGTTCTTTGATTAAAGTAGAGTAAAGGAAAAATACTTTGCCACATATTCAGAAATTACTTGGTTGAATAACAATTCCTGCATCATTATAGGTGAGATCTTAAAATAATTTTAACTATTTTTATCCATAAAAAATTTCCTTTTATATTGCTTTATTAAACCATTTAGGAGTGTGTCAGAAATAAAGAGGATTTTTTATATAAAGGAAAAATATACAATTTATTTCACATTTTCATTAAAATTATATTAGTTCCGAAAGTTAACAAAATAATTTTTACATTAAAAACTCTCTGTATTTAATTTATTTAATTTTAAAATGTTGAAAAGTGTATATGAACCTAACTAATGAATCTTTGATTTTATAATGTTTTCTGCAGTAGAATGAGTAAAGTAGAGCTCAAAGAAATCAATTCTTAAAAACAAAAATAAATTGAAAACAAAATATTTTTTTAAAAATAATTACTTAGCAGAAAATATTTCATTAATGTAATTTGTAAATTTAGGAATACAGAGCTTACTGATAAAAGACTATGCATACAAAAAGTAACAATAATGATTTATTTCTACAAATATTTATTACCAAACATTTCTCTAATGGTAGGTGACAATTTAGGCATGCAACGGCTAATAATATATGATTCCTATTTTTAAAACAAACATCGAAAGATGGTATTATTAATTAAGCTATTTTAAATAATTAACAATTTACTAGAAAATTTTCTAGATTTCCTTTTCTCATATATAAGTTTCCAGGAAGATGATTCATTTGAGAAGAATTGGCGATATCACGATTTGTCAGAAATTTAGTGTTACTTTCAAGAAAATAACAAAAGAAACTTAATTAATAGCAACATGAGAATTGAATTTCGTACGAAGTTTTAATCTTTTAATGAAAAACTGAAACAAACAAGCAAACAAAAGAGATGAAACTTTCATCCTTCTAACAATTGGATTTTTATTAGTTATGTTGGAATTTTTCTGCTTCAGTTCTTATGTCTAAGGTATAAAGAAAGAAGATCTAATGTAGAAGTTTTAAAATCTTGGAAAATAACGCATTAAAGTTCTTTAAAAATTTATTTAGTAAGAATTTCGAATTTAAGTTATCAATAAAGTTCAATGGTAGTGACATTTTAGGCTCTTTAATTTTAAATTAGTTTGCTGCTGTAATTTCTGATAACTGAAGAATCAGATTCATTCAATTATATTTCTTAAAAAATTATTGGTATTTGCTTACAGGATGACTCGTTACGACTAAATTTAGCGCATGGTTTTGGAATCTTTGTTAAAAAGGAAGTCAAAAATGCATGGACATTAACGGTGACCTATTTACGTATAAATGATGTAAAAGGAAAACACCATCATAGTCTAACGAAGTCTCATTAAGGAAGATGAACTCAGAAAAACCTGTTCGTTTGAGTACCATAGAAAATTGAAAGAAATTGAAAGGTAATTATTAAAAATGTCTTCAGGTTTCTTCCGGCTATCAAATAGGTAGTGATGTATCTTGTTCAATTTTCATCAGTAAAGATTCGATTAATTTTGGTCGTAGATTTGCTTTTCTCTACTTTAAATATTAAATGGCAACAGCCTATTAAGACATATATATCGAATTAAATCTTATAACCATAATTTCCTATGTGGTGTAAAAAAGTGCGATTTCTTACATCCTAGTTTGTAAACTTAATTTTTTACAAACGATTCGAAACCCTTTTAAGTATTTCAGATATAAATTTCTTAAATTATTATAATGTTTGGAAATTTGTAGTGATTTAAATCTGATTAGTTTATTTCTATTTTTACATAGAAAGATTCTTTTTATGTCTTTTCAAATAATAACACGGAACAGGAAAGTTTCTAATTGCAATTGTAAATCGTGGTAAAGTCTTCTAGCTAAGAAATTTCTGTAATACCTTGTTCTTCAAAATATGGAATTTATATAATTGCGCTTATAAGTTTTTTTTTTTTACCATGATCACACTTTAAAGCAGGTAAACTCAAAAGTTTATAACGTAACTACCATATCATTCCATAAATATATTTATTTTGAAATATTATTACAGTCGAATGATTTGATTGATTTGATTTGTTCATTTACGTCGCACTAGAGCTGCACAATGGGTTATTGGCGACGGTCTGGAAAACATCCCTGAGGATGATCCGAAGACAAGCCATCACAATTTTGATCCTCTGCAGAAGGGATGTCACCCCCGCCTCAGTAGCCCGACGACCTGCACGCGAAGTCGAGCACTTTACGGTAGAACAGTTTAACGAGGACCAATACCGCACACCCTCGGTCCCTACGCAGACTGATCCAAGTGGTCACCCACCCGCACACTGACCGCAGCCAGTGATGCTTGACTTCGGTGATCTGCTGGGAACCGTGTCCTAACGATCAGTCCACTGCGGGACTACAGTCCAATGAATTATGAATTAGTCAATAAGACATAAAATTGAATATACTTGTTTACATTATTTTAAATTTATCAAGTTTTACGTATTGTGTAGATTTTGAATCAAAAATATTTTATCAGAAACTGAGAAAAAGAAAAAATAAATAAAAAATAGCCATAATTGAGTAGAATAATAAAAAACTTTTTACCTCGATTTACTTTTTTAAGGAACTTGTTTCATTTTACATTTTAATGCAAATTAAAAAAAAAAATATCTTTGCACATTTTTTATATTTTTTATTGTGTTTTCATTTAATAATAATATGTTAGTACTAACTATTGGTATATTAATATTATTGTTTAAAAAATTGAAACTTTTAGTTTAGTACTTTTAGCTATAAAGTATTATTAATTGTTCCATTAGTAATAAAAAAGTCATTTAGAGGGACTTATGTTTTGATATTTTCTTTAAGGCATTTGAATGTCATGAATTTAAAATTAAGAATAACTGAATACACATACAGACAAGAAAAGATTTTTCACTTTAATAAATTAAGAAATAATAATTTCGATGAAAACAAAATAGTAATGAGTTGAAGAGAAGAAACAGAAAAGTAAAATTTCAATTTTTTACCTTTATCAAGAAAAATTTCAAATGAATAAATATGACATTAAAACTTTATTATATCTGATGATAATTAATAGTTGCAGATTAAAATTAAAGTCATCATATTAATGAGTTATGTACTGAATAATATGCACATTTAACTTCCTAATCTATGCAAATTGAATAAATACTTGAACAATTAAAAAGAAAAGGTTTTCTAGCGCTTCCAATTTTGGAATAGAAAAATCAAGTTCTTTTAATCTACTTCCTGAATCTGTGAATGAGAAAATTGTTTATATTCTTCAAACAATGAATAAGTAAATTTTTTATACTTTTTTAAAAAGGTATCTTACACTAGCAGTAAGAATTCAATATTAGGCTTTTTTAGTGAAGATGGATTTATATCATACTAAAATAAACTTACAGTGTGCAAAGGGAAAAAATGAATCACTCATTTTTACTTTCGATCTAATGATCGGATCTTATTGTTAATCTTAGTGGTGAATCATAACTTTAATTTTCTTAATCTTAATTAATCGAGAGAGTCACCTCAAAAACCGTATGATAATTAATTAGGGCGTATGATATTTTAAGTTACGAAATAAGACACAAAAACGTACTTTATATGCATGAACATACCTTTTCCTTTGGCGGATTCGGATATCTGACTCACAAATATAGGGCTGCAGCAATCTGGAAAACATGGTTGCAATAGTTAGGTCAAGAGAGCGTGTCAACGAAAATTTTTTAAATTGTATTATGTACAGTTTTTTACATCATTTTAAAGAAGATAATTTTATATGGTAAAATGCAAAGTTAGAGTGAAATCGAAGTTTCTGAGAAATCGAATTTTAAAAATACGATTTTTTTAAAATTCGATTTCTCATGAACTATTCGACAAAATTTTGCACAAACATGTATTTTACCATATAAAATTAAATTTTTTAAGTTGATGTAAATAATTGTGCATCATTTTTTACATCATTTTAAAGAAGATAATTTTATATGGTAAAATACAAAGTTAGAGTGAAATCGAAGTTCCTGATAAATCGATTTTTAAAAATACGATTTCTTTAAAATTCGATTTCTCATGAACTATTCGACAAATTTTGCTCAAACATGTATTTTACCATAAAAAATTAAATTTTTCAAGTTGATGAAAATAATTGTACACCTTACAGTTCAAATTGCTGTCCACTATTATTAAATAAATAGAATATACACCAAAGAGTCATTACATTATGAACACCCTCCATCTGTAACAATAGGCTCTCCCAGGTTCTCATGGTTTTTCGCCCAGGAACTGTCTGTAAGCTACTTGAACATAGTTGCAGACCAGGTTCAACCATTCATGGCAACAGTTTTTCCTGCGGGGGATGGTGTTTACCAACAGGATAATGCACCATGTCATAAGGGTCGAATCGTCATGGATTGGTTCGAGAACTTTCAAGTCATGTCTTGGCCCCCAAATTCTCCTGACTCTAATCCAATAGAGCATTTGTGGTCCTACTCGGAAAACCAAATTCGTGCTGCAACGCTACTCCCTCGCAATGTGAGGGAATTGCAGGACCAGTTGGTGAGCGCTTGGTACTAGATGCCTCAGACTACCTATCAGCACCTTGTGAAATCAGTGCCAAGGCGGGTGGTAGCAGTTTTGAGGGCTAAATGTGGTCCTACATGTTATTAGAATGGTGGTCATAATGCAATGGCTCTTCGGTGTATCTATTAAAAGTTATTTCTTGCATAGAATTATCTTTGCATAAACGAATTTTATACTTGTGCCCAAAACTTTCTAAATTTTCTGAAAAAGTTCTCCAGATATGACGAAATACGTATAAAAATAAAATTAACCTTTAGGGGTTTAAACATGGGACTACTTTCTTGACCTAACTATTGGGATCATGTTTTCTAGATCTCGGCTACCCCTCCCCCCGTAACTTTAGGGTGGGACGTCTGAATCCGTCGGAAACAAGATACAACATATGTATATTCAGAAAAAGCATGTTCAATTTCATAGCTTGAAATATCGTGAGTACTAATAACTTATTATATTTGAAATAACCCCCTCAAACCATTAAGATTGAGTCCCAGAACGTGAAGATCCAATCATTAGATAAAAAGTTATTCAGTGTGCTCCATTTTTTCCCCGCACAGTATGTATGCTATTAACAGTATTTATTAGTGAAAAAAGTGTAAAAGATAAAAATTTCTTACGTTTATATTTTAGGTATCTAAATATCCAGTAAAAGCCCACCTCACAATATTTTATCTTGTCATCTTTCTCATCTCTCATTGACTTATCTATAGTTTGAAAAACAACTGACACTATTTCTATAGTTAAGAGTTAAAAAAAATAATAGTTCTTTAGAAAAAAAAACTTGTTTCCTGCTTCAAAATTTATAGATAACAATACGATGGTCTGAAAAAGTAATTCTATAAATTGAATATTATTAAATTATATAAATTTCGAAGAGTGAAATTTACTTGCTAATGAAAAAATGCTTAAAAAATAAGTGCTTAAATATATATTTAGCTATTAAAGAATATCAATTAAGAAAATAGTTGAGCTTTTCACTTAATGAACACCCACTTCATAATTGCTTGATTAATAGTTTTTTTTCCTTATTTTTTAAACATTTACTTAGTAAAAGCAATTTTTGATCAAAATTAATTTTCCTCAAAGCCTTTTTCCTCCTTAGTTAATGAAACTTTCTTTTGATTTAAGTTGACTTACCGTATATTTTACCTAAAACTATGAAATCGGATATTTAAACAGTGTGCAATTTCGAAAAAAACTGCAGCAACAAAAAGTAATTTATTTCAAAAGTAATTTGAAAATGATAAAAAAGACAAACGATCAATAAGTTGTAAAAGAGATAAAAAAAAGGATTAACTCTTTTCTTTCGATCCAGAAGTAGAAAAATAAACTTTAATGCTTTTGTTAAATAAAAATTAATGTTAAAAATGTATTCTTTTTTGTTTTCTACTCTCGCATAGTTTTTGAAACTTTAAACTTAAAACTGAAAACAATAAAAACATATTTTTTCTTGAAACAAATATTGATATTTATCTTGGATTTCAATTTTTATTTTTTGCTTTTTCTTAATCATTGAAATGGTATAATTTTAAATATAACTGCGATTATCAGACATCAACTTGCAATTAACTAGAAAACTTCGAAGTACTTAAGTTTGATTAGTTCTTAATTTCTTTTCCAAGCGAAAAAAAAATATTTCTTCAAAAAATTATTTGCTTAATTTGCTGCTAGGTTGCTTTCTAATAGCCCATTTTTTTTTAAAAAATCTTAAGCCTGTAAACGATTTGAAATTTTTTTAGTTTCATATAGAATTGAAATTTCATTTGCAAAATATTTTTGAAAATTCAGATTTAAGATAAAATTTTAGAAAAAAAAAATCAAAATGATACAATATGAGCTGAAGCTTCGTTACTTAAATATTATCATTAGTCATTAAACTGAGTAAATTCATTCTTTAATACATAAAATATTAATTGAATAAAAAACCTTATTAGCTTCAAAAATATGCAGATTGAAATTAAAGTCTCCTGCTTATCGTGAACATTTTGCTGCCTGTTAGACATTTATATTAATTTTAATCAAACTAATAATTAACTTATCATTCGCTCACTAGCTGCTTAGCGTGGATTTAACCATTCTATAGTTGCTTCAGCTTCAGATGTCAGTTGCTTCAGCTTTGAATCTTTAGACTCAGACGTTTGCGCTAATATCTTCTCCAGTGTTGGTTTTTAAGACAGTTTTAGGTCTTTTAAAATTAAATTTAAGTCGCTTAAGAATCCTATCAGTTTCGAAAATCTTTGGGGCAATTATGACATGCCAGTGTTACCTCGGCTGCATCGGACAACCCAGACGCTTTTTAAAATTTAGACTTAAGGAATATATAAGTCCGTTATCAAGAAAACGATTTATCATTAATCGCTGCACACTGCACATTAATCACTGCACATATATGACAAAATTATATCTATCCTAGTCACATCAGTTCCTCTTGATACCCTGATACTTGTTTCATTCATATGAATGCTGATTCCTATGTAAGGACATTAGTTTCTCACCACGCCTCCAAAGTGCATGGAAATGCATTACCCCAGGATTTGCCTCTCTCGGTCACAGTGGTTTTCTTTATTCGTTTTCTTATCTTTATTTTTTGTTTCACACTCGGTTACTGTGGTTTTTCTAGTTTTGTTTCTCTCTTTTATTTTCCATTTTACGTTGGCAACTTTGCGTTTCATATTTAAAATCACCTTTGTTTCCTGTCATTCATGACTGGTAAATCTTAAGAATGGGTGCCAGAAACATGTCGACTTCAATTTCCTTCTGCCTATTTTAAAAACCAATGAAATTTTTTAAATCAAATTTCATTTTGCAACTACAGTTTCTTGGGATTATTTATTTCACATAAAATATTAGTTTTAAAAGAATAGCACGCAAAATATTGTTACTATTTCTAATAAGAATAATAAATACTACATTTTGAATAATATCTGATGATTTGATTTTTAGTGATAAAAGAATATAGCTAAAACTGCACTATGAGAAATTTCATTCAAATCATTGTAAAAAATAATATTCAGCTGCATCATCCGCAAAATTCACTTTCACAGTAAAATTTTATTCCGTAATTTTCACATTAATATTTATTGAATTACGGTTATTTTACAGTAAATATTACTATATATAAATATTTCGGCACCTGAAATGTTTTTTGTTCTGAACAAAATTACGAAAAAAATGGATTCTGCGGAAAACAAAGTGCTCGCACTCTGAGTGCCGGCACTTCTTACTGTAATTTGATCTGGAATTATTTACAGTGTAGGCGCATTAGTGGTTTAAAAATACGAATATTTTCAAATGATATCATAATTATTAATTATTTAGCTTTTTAGAACGTTTTTGGCTTTATATACAAACCAAATATTTTTAAAAATTTTGAATTTTCAAAATACTTAGGAAATCCTTTCAAATTTAGTTGGTATTACATTATTGAAGCTTTAAAATTTTCATTCGTGAGAGACTGAGAATATTTGAAAAACTAGTTCAAGTTAACTGTGAGTTTACACCTATGTATGCGACTAATTAAAATTTATTAATTTCACTAAATATGATAATTAGTTTTTTTAAAAATAATGTGTACATATTTTGCTGAAAAAATAACGGTTGATAGTTTAATCAGCAAGATAATTATAGATTCTAGCAGTTGGTGGTATGTGTTTGTTTGACTTTTTCACATAAAGGTTTTATTTAGATGCTTTTATTTATCTACTTAAATAATAATTTCATTGTAAAGTTACGTAAAAAATAGTTGTTCAAGCTCTACTTTTGATCGTGCCAAACATGGAAATCGTAATTGCAAATAGAGCTTTAAAATTCCATTTGCTTAAAAATTTAAAATTACCCGTTTTTGAATTTGTTTTTTGGAAATGCTCAAAAGAGAACAATTACAAAAATTTTAAATTTTGGAACGGCATTAAATATTTTCTTAGTTCGAAAAAGAAATACCTTTGAAGATTATTTCCTTTCTGAAACATAACTTTAAAAAAAAAATCTAACTTCTTTACTAGGTAGACAACCATTGACACAAACGTACACAGAAGCTGCTTTTAAAAGTGAGTTTTTGAAAATTTGAAGATCATTTTCTCAACTTTAAATTCACTCACTTAAGCTCTTTTTCGCCATAAAACGTGGCGTCACTTTCAAAACCACGTCTAATCCCGTGACAAAAACTTTCCATCAGCGGACCGTTTAACAGAGAGTTGGATAAAATTCTCCATTCGTTCTTTTTACAAGGAAACTCTTTAGAATAGAAAGAAGGAAAAGAAGTTTATTACCGACTTCTCAAATTGGATTCTTCCACTGAATGTGGCGTCGAAACTGTGTTTTTTATGATCCACTGTTCTCTTGAATAAGTGGAAGTTGGCGACAATCGGATTGCTTGGTTTTTCTCCTTTTCCATCAGAGAATATATCTATACACCCTCCTTTTCATGTGTATGAGGAGAATTTGTTGCTAATGCTATCGACTCAGTAGTATCTGTAACACAGCTGAGATCCTTTTGCGTTGGAAATGTTCCCTTTTCTTTTCCTAATAATTGCTGAAACAAATTATTAAGAACTAGTGTTAAAAAGAAGTTGCTTTTCTTGCCTTTGTAAATATAAAACAGCAAGTCTGTTGTGAAAAAAAAGAGAAATAAATTGATTTTTCTAAAGATTGAAATAAAATTTAATAAGAATCCTTTTCACATTATTGGTATAACTTGATTCTGCGTGGATGAGGAGAAATTATTTTCATGTGTATGAACTTTTGTTTATAAAATAAATCATTGCGCAGTGCTGTTCCGAAAAAAAAGTAATTTTTATTCGTCTTTTTGAAGCGTAAGACTAAAATTCTGTTAAAAAAAACTCTCCCTGTAATTCTATTAAGCATAAATATACAGAAACATTTCTTAAATGTCAAGACAATAATGTTTGAATGTATCCCTTTTTTTCTCCTAATTGTGGATATGTTCACCATTGTTTACTTTTTTTAGCAGAAAGCATAAGGAAAATACAGAAATCACTTACAACGCTTAATATATCACTTATAACGCTTATGATAAAACCATATTTAATTGTTAATTTTACCAAAATCATTACTAAAGTGCTTAGGTAAAAATTACAGAGATTTTTGGGGTTCCCTTAAAGCCAGAAACACATTAAATTTCTCGGGATTCTGATATTTATTACCATATATTTTTCCTTAGTGCAAATTTGAAAAACGGACTTAGGAATCGTGGTAGTTAGAATACTTACTACACTGTAGAAAATTAGATGTAATCAGAGAACTCCACTAAATTCATTGCTAGTTTATTTTAATAAGTATCCACAGATCTCTGCATCATTGGCGACTCGTAAATTTGTTTATTTCTATATTACAAAAACGTGCATTATCACATTTTAACTGCTAGCTCTTCATTCATAAGAAATAGTTGCTGAAATATAATTTCTGTTTCCGAAACAAATTATATGTCATGATACAGTTTTAGAACTTTTTCAGGACTCATATCTGAGGAAATTCAAACAAAAACTATTTTTTAGCCTTCTTGTCACAAAAATGAATGAATTTTTTTGTTGAATTTTTTATTAGTAAAAACTAATACTTGTCATTTTTTATAAGAAGATTTTGGAACTTCTCATGTTTTGGCAACTGCTTTTCCAAATTGTCTACAAGCAGAGTTGTGCTGAGTTGACTGGTGCTTTCAAATATGATAATTTTGGTGCCGTTAAAGATTATATATTGGTTGGTAAGATGAAAATCAAAAGAATAAAGAACTATCTCTATGTAATACAATTAGTATCAATAGAGTACACGAGTACACAACATCTTGTTACCTCAAATGGTAGTTATTATTAAACTTAGTCAGTGATAGATTCAAACCTGAATATTTTGCACTCGTAAAAGCTTATAGTATATTGGTTGACGGGTAGGAATACAAAAGAGGAAAGAAATAGCTCTACTTAATAATATATATATTATATATATATCGCCATAAAACGTGGCGTCACTTCNAACAGATGGCACCAATTACCATGGAGCTGCAAAACCTTGTTTTCAGCTGCTTGTTCGATCCAACAGAAATATATATATATATATTACGTAATATAATTATTTTATTTTATTATATGGCAGCCGTTTTTACGGTTGACCCATTTTTATGGGTTTATAAGTTTACGACTACTAATGTTCAACTCCATGGCATGAACCCTATCCAGGAGACAAGGAAACTCCTGGATCGAGTATTGGGAGAAATTTGCCTTCGTGGAGGACTTTTTGATGCAGCTAACCCGCATTCGCGTTACATGGAGAGGAAGACCACGAAGTAACATAATTAGTCGAAATGGACTACATGACATTTTGTTACCTCAATTCGTTGTTATTACAAAACTAAGTCTGTGATCAAAATGCAACGTTTTTAGCCGATAATTTAATGTTGGTCTACATGGTAATGTAGGTCCGCATGTTTTAGAGGAATGTTCAGCACGTTCGAAATCTTGGATACCCTTCTCACAGTTGCGTTAACTGAGAACTCTCTGCGAAAGCTTCAAAGAGTTTATGAAAATGCATCAATTTAAATATGGGCTAAATTTCCAGCATTGTTTTCAATTAATACACTGAATGTTGGCAAGCAAAATACATTTTTCAGTGTACTCATAGACTTTACTTCTTTCTTTCTCTTTTTATCTATTGCCATTCTATGTTACATGGATGTTAAATAGGTAACATTGATTTAGGGCTACTCTAAAAACTTATATTTTTAAGAACAAAGTGCAAAATAATTTTACTTTCAAATTCCTCTCTTTGATCTTATTCGTAACTTTTAGTTAAAAAATTACAAAAATGGTTCTTAAAAACGTTCGTAAAATTAATATGCTATTTAGGCACAGAATTGCTTTGTGTTAAACTAAATTCCACGAAAATGAAGAAGTAATCCTATTAAAAGATTATGACGATGCAAACTTCGATTTTCCAATTATAAAACTTATAAGGCCTGTGGCATTACATATTGTAATCCTATTTACTGAAATAACGATACTAATACTAGTTTTCATCTATATATTAAGTATTTATGTATTTTAAAAGCAAATGTAACTAACAAATAAGTATGTTTATTTCATTTTATTTTTTTAAAATATTTTTTAATTTTTTTTTTAAATATTTAAAGTATTTAACATTCGTTTCCATTTTTAATGATTTTAAAAATATATAAATCTCCATAACTATTTAACTATTTATATTTCTTCAAATAAATTATAACATGACAAATGATAATAAAAACTATACTTTGAAACTTTCAGTATAATGAAACTTCAGTATAATAAATGCAGGGCTCGAAAAAGCTCCAAAATTGTACCCGTCCCCGAGGACGGCTTGCCCAAAAATGTACCCGTCCTCCTTTGAAACTAACCCGTTACTTCTAAATAAATAAAAATATAATTTTCTCTTATTTATTACAAAAATTTATATAAATTGCACAATGAATTAGTAGTTACTAGGATTACAAATACTAGGATTACATTATACAGTAATACGCATTACATTATATAGTATATACTAAATTACTAATAGTAAACTAGTATTTCTTTTATGAAATAATTTATTTCTTTTATGAAATAATTTAAATGACAAAGGTCAAGTTATTTGGAATGTCAATTTATCCGAGGGTACTGCGCTTATTAAAAGAAGCAAATATGACGTTTGCCAGTTCCACAATCAAGCCAATGATTTACTGAGGTTTCTGCACAGAAATCTGAAAGGGGTTTTCCATTTAGGTAGATGTTCATAATTGCGTTTATAACGCTACTTGTTTAAGGTACGTAATGTGTTTTTTTGTAAGTTCATTGCTGAAAAGCCCCTTTCAACGACTGCGGTTCTCCCAGACAGAGAAAACATCAATTCCTCCATACGCAGCATGTTGCTGTATATCTAGATTAGAGGGTCATTTTAGAAGTGAGGAGCTAGACTTTTGTAGGATAACAAAAATTGAGAATGTATCACGGATATTAACGGGAAAAATGGCCGTCCGCGCGGACGCCGGATTCGAAAAATTCGTTGTCCGCGGGGAATTTTTGACCGCCGAGGACGGGCGGTCGGGTGGTTTTTCGAGCCCTGAATAAATGTACGAAGGTTAATATTATTTTCTGGAAGTATAATATGTTGTTGCAGCATTCAATTATTTCAAATTTCTGTTTTTAACACTCCAAAGGTCACTAAAATTCCTAAAGGAATTGGGAAGGAATAGAAGGAGAAATCTAGCTACAAGTCAAACTGTCTGGAAGAGGCAGACTGAGAAAGCTTTAGCTTGCTACGGGTCGTGGTGCTGTTAAAGAGGAATGTAACACAAACTGGTAAATTTGGGAGGATATTTCTTCAACTGTTTCCTTCTTTCGCAACATGATTGAATTAGTTTTCATATGTGATGAAAAATGCAACTAGAATTCTGAACTTTTACGTGTGTGACCGTTTGAGGATTAAGAGTATATTTTCTTAGTAACAAGTTACCTAAATTTTACAACTTGAAATATTTTGAATCTCATGCTTGACTTAAATAATTTGACCTATTTGAAACTACTATTGAATTTTAACAATTTAATTGAAAATAAGTTTTTTTTAGTTATTTTTTGTTTTAAGAGATATTTTATTTAAAACCCATGACTATAATTTTCTTTTTCATTGTGATTTACACTTTCATTCTCAGATAAACAAACATAGAAGGAAAAATTAGCCTTCATCATCTAATTAATGACATAAACAGAAAGAAAGTCTTCTTTTTATTTTATTTTAATTTCTTGGCTTTGCTCTTTATTTGTTTATTAATGAGGTATTATAGATATAATCAAGCTTAGGGAATATAAGATAAAAAAAGATAATTTTCGCTTAATATAAAAAAACAAAACAATATTCACTTTAAGAAAAAAAGTACCAATTTAAGAAAAAAACTTTCTTTTGTAATTTTGGCTTATGACATATTCCCCAACTAAGAAAACTAAATTAAAATTTAATGTCTTAAATATTTCCCATGGGAAAGAGCTAGTAGATTAAATACTTTTATATAAAGCAAATTGTGTCTAAGATTATGTATGTGTGAAACTTTAAGATATTAGTTATTAAGTAATATGATTGCGATATAATTAGAAAATATTTTCGTTTGGAAAAAATCAGCATTAATAACTTTTTTTGGGGAAAAAATTGATAATTCGAATAAAATAAAAATAGTTATCAAAGCTTGATTTATTTGTAAAGTTTTATGTTTGCTTCAGCTCCTTTTGTTACGGTAAAATCTATATCGATATTAAAAAAGTAATGCTAAAAAAAATTATTAAAATGGATTAACTTACGAACATAATAATAAATTTAAGTAGCTATTTAAAGTGATTAAAAACCTCTTTAAATTAAAAGTGTTCAATAAACTTTAAAATTTTAATTTGAAATTTTAAGGTTTGTTTTAGTAGCTTTTGAATAAGTTTTCTTTTTATTTTATTTACAATAATCATAAATAGCTAAAATGATATTGCGTTTATTGGTTGAATAATAAGAAATAATATTAGTCTTACACAAATAAATTAAGTTAACTTTGATGATTTCGGTGAAATTAACAAAAACATGGTTTCATAAAATTTTGGTAAATGTGATAAAATTTGATAACGTTATCATGATAATTTAGAGGATGGTATAAAAACAATTTATTCATCTAAATTTATTTTTAAGTTTTGTATTTTTTAATAAATGTGTGATAATAAAAACTATAATTTTGACAACCAGAATTTCGATATACCGTTAAAATATCAACGGAAAATTTCCAAATGATTGGTTTAAATACCTTATATTTTGGTGTTATAATCCAGAATTACGGTGTGTTTTTTAAACAGAAATGCTATTACCCTTCAGTAAGATGATTTTACCTGAATTTTTTCAGTGTAAAACTTTACTACTATATTACGGTTGAAATGAAATGTGTCTTTAAAATTAAGCTATATTTTCGTTAAAACGTCTATGTTTAGTATACCAAATGCTATTGCCACTTTATTTCATTTTATAAATTATTAAGTGCTGTTTTAAATGAATGTAGGGTATCTTTTATTGTGGAAATCTGATAAATGTATGCAATATATCAATTATTTATCACATGTTAATCCAATGACCGAGGGGTTATAATGTTGCAAAGTTAATATAGACATAATGTTGATGCAGACACTGGAAACTGAAACTTCTAGGGTTGTTACTTACGTAGGAAGGAGGAAAATGGCACATTATTTTTGAGAGCGGTTAATTATTTGTGAGTATAATTTCTCTCTCTTTTGTTTTTGCTTATAACATCTGAAATTTTTGTAAATGTATTGAAATTGAAGTAAATGTATGTTCTTCTTATTAATTATTTATGGTAGTCATGGTTTTTTCGTCCCTAAAAAGGTTAAAATAAAATACATTTATTACTAATTCTTTCGCTTTTATGGTTTAGTATCAGCTCTTAAATGTAATATATTTTCAAGGAAAAAGTCTGTTCATAGAATTTTAAAAATAAAACGATGCAAAAATCTATGTTTTTAATCAGACATTTTTTTTATCATGTTTAAAGCAGTGAACATATTTTATGGTTGCTTTTTAGGAAGAAATTTATCTTAGCATAATTTTTATGAAAACATAAAACAAAATTTTTAAACATTTATTTAATTTAGTGAGCCATGTTTTCTCAGAAATCCTTGAATTTTAAAGAAACAACGTCAAAGATGCCTATGAAATCCAGAAATTGGGCTTTTGATATAAAATGGTGTTTTTCTAGATGAAATTTCTTCAAAGAAAGAAAATGAAAAACATGGAAAGACGTGCTATTTCGCTAAATAAACTTTGGCCGCAGTTCAGTGTTTTCTTAAACATTTGTTGAAAAATTATTGCTTAAAGGAAAAATAAGGAACGAAAGTTGTTTTTTTTGTCGAAAGAAATAATTCAAATAATTCAAACATTAAAAGACCAGAGAAAACAATATATTGTAGAAATATCTATTGCATGTACTTCAAACTGACAATTATAGTCTTTGGTTTAATTATAACTTAATATTTTGTTTTAACATAACCGTTAAACTAACTTGCTTAGTTTATAGTCGAAATTAACTTAGCATAACAAAATTTTTCAAAATTCAATTTCAATAAGATTAAATTTATATTTTAAATTTCAAATGAATTGTTGATATCAAATGAATAGTCCAGTAGGGCTATTCATTTGATATCAGTAGGTCCAGTAGGGCTATTCATAGTCCAGTAGGGCTATTCATATTATTTTTACTGAGGACCTTTATCTGGATCTTTATCTAGATTGGTCGATTTATTATTTTTAAAGCGAGATAAATGAAGAAAATAGAATCGAATGAACTCTTTAAGGGGGCATCCCTTTCTAGTATTGTTATTTCAAAATACATTTTGAATTGAGATTGATTTTTAAAAACAAAGTATTTTAATTTACTACCTAAAACTAATTTAAATTTTACGGCTAATTTTTTGATGAAAGGTAAGGGGGGGGGTTAGGTTTTACCTACCACAAAGAATTGGTAATAAAATTGAACTTCTTTGCATTGAAATAAGAGAAACTATAAATTTTATGTTCAAAATATACAAATAAACCCGATGATAAATGATCGAATAAGGGAAAAATAAAGCACTAAGTGTTAATAAGAATTTTACAGTAGATTTCCGTAATTTTATGAAATATTTTTCAAGCTATAGCAAAGGACGCCATATTATTGTAATTATAACATTAATATTTTAATGAATTAGAATTAAAATAACTTTTTTTTCTACCATTGAATATTTTAACGGTATATTAAAAGTCAGATAGAGAAATAGTCATGCTCAAAAGTCCTTATCAATGCCTTATATGAATTGATTTGTTTCTAAAATTTCGACTTCAGTTTACTACAACTGATAAATGTATTTCGTACAAAATTCAAATGTTGTAGATGAAAAAGATATTAATAATAATCAATCAAGTTACGTAATACATAACAAACATGCTAGTATAGGGATAAAGTATATTGATATGTTTAGCAATTATTACAACTGGTAATTATTAATTACTGACTAGTTTTAATATCAATATTGTGGAAATAAGTGTTTAATGGCTCCCTGAAAGGGATATGTACCGGGAAAAGTTGCACGATAGTGATACATTTTGTATATCATGAGTAGACCGCGAGCGATAGTACCACGCTAAGTGATGCTGAATATAGTTAATATCCATTTTGATGGTATGACGTGGTTTAATAACAAAATTATTGATGATATTTTGATGGTTTAATAACAAAAAGCCACCGGGAAGAGCGGAATGAAATAATAAATGAAAAAATGATTTTTTTTTAGCTTTATTAATCGTGTCGGTATATACTTCTCAGTCTTGCGCAATATTTTGTAGGGTTATTTAGTACTGATTTATTGACCATTTTCTTTCTCTTATTTTCTCCGTACGTAGAACGGGTATTCGGCTAATTTTAAATAAACAGTCAAATACTTTGATCGAAATTATTTTGTCCAAATAAACCAATGCTAGATGATTAATTATCATATTTGTTTCAAAGTAAAAAATATATATATAGATATATTATTGCTGCAAGAAACAGACACCCTTAATTTGTTTGCAAAATAGGATTATAGAGTTTTAATAAAACTTTCAATACCTTGTTTCAACTTTTATTAATGAAAATTACTGTATAACATAATGTTTATTTGCAAATATTTGCTTTAATTAAATTATTCTATTATTCAATTTATCAAATTATTTTTTCTGAATAAGATAGGGAAAGTAAAGCATTAAAGTATTTCTTTATTTAATAGAAATATATGTATATATAAAGATGTATGTTTTTTTTTTAATTTTTAAGAGACAATTCAGTAGAAACTGAATGGAACTTTCAACTAATTCGATTTGTCAAAATTTAATTATAAGAACTTACGGAAAAAAAATTCTAACTCTTGTACACATGCTATCGATTTATTTAAATACAGACTTATGTACTTTGTCCAAAACAATTCACTACAGATTCTTTTAATTAGAGTTAATTCAGTTTATTTAAATAATGAAATGATCATCTTAATACAAAAGATTCTTTGTTCTAAATATTCTTAAATGCTCAGGAAAAGAAATATGTTTTAAGAAATAACATAAGTGGAAGATAAAAACATTGTTTGAATTAAATTATTTAGCCTTATCGAACAAGTGTTTTATTCAAAAGATTATTTTACAATATTACATTTATTCCCACAAAACTAATTATTTTCTCCACTTTTCATTTAATTACTTCAAGCATCTTACATACTGCTATGTATACTGATTGATGTAGAAAACTATTGAGATATATATTTTTTAAATGTTTTACATTGTTTAATATAAAAAGTTTCAAATTACGCATTGCTTAATGACAATGTAATTAAAAACAATTTGAAGCTTTTTAAGAAAATTGTGTAATACAAATTATGTAAAGGATGATTGCGCAAGAATCTCTCGTAAGCATAGGACTAGAACTGAATGTTAGATGAAGTTGAAAAGGTTAATATATAGTGCGCAAAACAAAAAAACGGACCTCTCTGAATAACTTTTGATGTAATGATCGAGTTTTACGTTTTAGAACAAAATCTAAATGGTTCGAGGAAGTGATCTCAATTTGCTAATTAACTGGTGCAGACGATTTTATAAGTCTTGAAATCAGGCACATAAACATACTTTTTTGAATAAACATATTGTTTTAAACGGATTCGGATTTATGACCCCAAAAGTATAGGGGTAATCTCAAACTGGGAAATATGGTCCCCATAGTTAGAAGAGTGATCCAAAGTTTGGACCCCTCAATGTTAATTTTATTCTTTGCGTATTTCGCCATATCTCGAGGACTTAAAAATTTTTTGCACCCAATTATATAATTCGCTTATCCAAGAATAATTCCAAGTAAAAATATAATTTAATAAATATTTATTATTTTTATTACTTTGTTTAATAATAATTGGAAAATCTTAAATCGTAAGTTATGCATTCCCCCCCCCCCATCATTTTAAGGAATGTAATTTCTCAAGGCAAAATTCAAAATTTAAGTGAAATTGGTTGAATAATTATTGAGAAATCGAATTTTAAATAATCGACTTTTTTAAAATTCAATTTTTCAGGAACTAATCTACAGATTTTGCTCAAATTTTGTATTTTGTCATTCAGATTTAGATTCTTAAAATTGCATACCTGTCAATTTAATTTATTGCGATTATTAGCAAATAAAATAATAAAAAATAATAAGTACTTGATAAATTTTCTTTCGCATGAAATTATCTTTGGATTAGTGAATTTTATAGTTGTGTGCAAAACTTTTTCAATTCACTTAAAAAGTGCTTGAGATATGGCAAAAAATAAAATTAAGATAGCGAGGTCCTAACTTCGGATTGCTCTCTTGACTAAACTATGGGGTTCATATTTCACAGATTACGGCTACTTCTTATATTTTTGGGGTCATAAAATTAAATCCGTTGAAAAAAATACATGTTTATTCTGAGAACGTACTTTTTTGTGCTTGATTTTGTAATTTAAAATACCGTTCGCACTAAGTAATTAGCATATTTGTGGCCAATCCCTTGAACTATTGAGATTGAGTCTCAGAACGTTAAGATCCGATCATTAGATCAAAAGTAATGCAGGTTGGTCCATTTCTTATGGTGTACTGTTTATTTTGTTTTGTGTGTCAAGTTTAAAAAGTAAATTTGCGTTAATTAGAAATTGCTATTAAATTAATGTTAATCAGAAGAAGTTAAGTGAAGCACAAACTGAAATCAATACTTTTTTTTGAATTCAAGATAATCGTAAAGTAATTTTCTTACCAAGCATGCTTGGGAACTAAACTTTGGGGGTTCCACCTTGAGCTGACCATCGAACCGGAACTTCTCCTCTCTCACCTCAGAACCCAAAGGTCAAGAAAACTAAGATGGGCATAGGTAGGCCTTGGCCCTCTATGGGCTGTCGTGCCACTGAGTTTAGTTTCATCTTTTTAAAATATAACATGTATAGTTCATCTATTACATCAGAAAACTCAACGGAGAGATTTTTCTCCACTACTTGATAAGTAGAAATCTAACATCTTGACAGCTGTTAATTATATTGTTAGTTTGAGTTTATTTAAAGAAGAATGCTCAAATCACTGGATTCTAAACACTAAGATCGCTGCGATACTCCAATGGTAGACTATCGAATTGAAATAAAATTTCCAAATCTAGACTGCCTTAGAGAATTATTGAGGATTTTTGGTAATTTTTTTTAAATCCCATTTTTTTCCCCTCTGCATTACTTATGTAATATAGAATTTTTCTTTTCTTTTCTTACCTTATAAGGATGCTTGACTTAACGGAAAATGCTTTGTAAGTTATTGATTTACTGATTCAGCTCTTTAAGTTTAAAAAAACTATATTTTCTTTTTCTTACTAATATTTTAAAAAAAAATAACTTCTTATTAAATAAAACAAATGTTTTGTCATATTGTTTTTAATAATAGCATTGATTTCCTTATAAAAGAACCAAGTATAGTTATTATTGTTTTGAAAGAGTAATAATTCAAAATTATACGGTTAAAGACTAATTTGGCTTACTAAAGATAAGTTTATCAAAACATTAGTTACTAAAATTATCTTTAAAAACAAGAAAAAGATATGATTCCGAAACTCTTAACTTTACTTATCTATAATTCCAAGATTCCGTCGAAAACCTTGTTGATTCACTGCATATTTACTCTGTGGGGAAGTTAAGATTATCTCTCTAAACTTTGCTCGGATTCAAGTTCCTGTTTCTAACGCAGTTAGAGAATTACAACAATCAACTTCAAAATTGCCCAGGAAAAAGAGATATTGGAGTTAATTGGCGAAGTTTCATTTGAGTTAGTTCCTATGTTATGGGAAGAATTAGAGGAAAACTTTACAAAAGTAACGATTGTAGTTGTAAAAAAATAATCGAATATCTAAATTTAAAACTCTTAACAAAATTTCTTTTAAATTTCGCGTTCTTTGTTCACGCCAAAGTCACGTTAGTTGATAAAAGTTTCATATTTCTTCTTTTTGTCTGTTAAGCGATAACGCTTATTCAGCTCTTTAAATATTCTTCAGGATAAATATACTTAAGTAAAAAACAAGAACCGCTCAAACATTGAACTTGAAATTATTTCAATTGGAAAATTTTCCACGTGAGATAACTAATATAATTAATATGTTTGTTGGTTCGTGGAAAATAAGCTCTCAAAACGCAAAGAATTTTTCCATTTTCATAATATTTGAAACAAATGAAGCTTTCATATTATTAAATATATCAATACATTATTTATTTTTATTGTATAGAATTCATATTCTTTAAAAACATGGGTAAGAAAAAATTATTTAGCGAGTGATTTCGCTATTTAATTGTAATTGTTACTACTTTAAATATTTGCTAATATGTCCGTATTTTTAGCACTATTTCTTTTTAAAAACTAAATAGAGATTTGTATGTCCCATATGTAAAGTGTAACCGTGTATAAAATATATGCGCATCTTCTTTTGCATATGATCAGCTTAAAAAGCTGTTCTCAAATATCTTACAAGCATCAGATTTATTTTACAAATATATAGAACTTAAAACTGTTTAGTAATTATTTATTAATTATTCGACTACTACACACACAGAAAGTCGGGATGGCTCAAAGGATTGTGCACTCTTCTCGATGAGACGATTCAAATATGGTTGGTCCCCAGTTAGCACCAATCACAGCGCAGATTGTAAACAAAAGGTTTAAGGGCCATGGATTATAATGGATCATGGATCATGGATTATAATTGCTGTTGGGATAACTTTAAGAAATTTTAGTGGTTTTCTTTCTACTTAACGTAAACTGGAGTTTGTTCCATGAAGAAACTTCCAAAAAGCCAAGTTAGCCCTACTGTTGATTCTAGAGTTATCTTGTTTTCTGAGTTTGAACACGGCATTTTTAATTGACAAACCGTGAACTTAAAAGAATCGGCAGCTCAATAAAATGAATATTATGATGATAACCTCATAAAGATGAATGATCTTCGATAAAATGAAAAAAATTATATCCCAAAAAAAAAGGTTATTACTGTATCAAACAAACACAATTTTGATATACAAGTAAATTAATACAAATGAATATTTTAGAAATGTGGCAGTTTATATTTGTTGTCATTTGACTATTTTTTGAATCGCATTTATTTGGTTATCAGTTATTCAATTAATAATAATTCAGTATATTTTGAAGAAAGATAAAAACTAGAAAGGGAAAAATGTTAAAAAAATCTTCTACTGCAATGTTAGTTTTGGATGGGCAGCTCGATAAAATGAACATTATGATAATAACCTCATAAAGATGAATAATCATCGATGAAATGGAACAAAAATGTATTCCAGAACAAAAGGTTATTACTGTATGAAACAAACGCAATTTTGATATACAAGTAAATTAATACAAAGTGAATATTTCAGAAATGTGGCAGTTTATATTTGTTATCAATTGACTATTTTTTGAATCGCATTTATTTGGTTATCAGTTATTCAATTAGTAATAATTCAGTATATTTTGATAAAAGATAAAAACTAGTAAGGAAATATTTGTTATCATTTGATTATTTTTTGAATCGCATTTATTTGGTTATCAGTTATTCAATTAGTAATAATTCAGTATATTTTGATTAAAGATAGAAACTAGTAAGGAAATATTTGTTATCATTTGACTATTTTTTGAATCTTATTAATTTGGTTTTCATTTATTCAATTAGTAATAATTCAGTATATTTTGATAAAAGATAAACTAGTAGGGAAATATTTGTTATCATTTGACAATTTTTTTAATCTCATTTATTTAGTTATCAGTTATTCAATTAGTAATAATTCAGTATATTTTGATAAAAGATAAAAACTTGTAAGGAAAAAATGTTAAAAAAAAATCTTCCACCGCAATGTAAGTTTTCCCCGGTGTTTTTTTTTAAAAAAAAGAAATAAAAAGTCTGCACATATAGTTGATCTCGCTTTACGAACTTAAAAGATGAGGCAAAGACCTGAAAACAAATTGGTTCCCAGAATAACGCGACTGTACTACGAATGAATCAGCGTCATTTATTCCAATAATTATGTTTAAATTATGCTCCAGAAAAAAAGGTTATTACCGTATCAAACAAACACAATTTTGATATACAAGTAAATTAATACAAAGTGAATATTTCAGAAATGTGGCAGTTTATATTTGTTATCAATTGACTATTTTTTGAATCGCATTTATTTGGTTATCAGTTATTCAATTAGTAATAATTCAGTATATTTTGATTAAAGATAGAAACTAGTAAGGAAATATTTGTTATCATTTGACTATTTTTTGAATCGCATTAATTTGGTTTTCGGTTATTCAATTAGTAATAATTCAGTATATTTTGATAAAAGATAAAAACTAGTAGGGAAATATTTGTTATCATTTGACTATTTTTTTAATCTCATTTATTTAGTTATCAGTTATTCAATTAGTAATAATTCAGTACATTTTGATAAAAGATAAAAACTTGTAGGGAAATATTTGTTATCATTTGACTATTTTTTTAATCTCAATTATTTGGTTATCAGTTATTCAATTAGTAATAATTCAGTATATTTTGATAACAGATAAAAACTTGTAAGGAAAAAAATGTTAAAAAAAATCTTCCACCGCAATGTAAGTTTTCCCCGGTGTTTTTTTTTGAAAAAAAAAGAAATAAAAAGTCTGCACATATAGTTGATCTCGCTTTACGAACTTAAAAGATGAGGCAAAGACCTGAAAACAAATTGGTTGCCAGAATAACGCGACTGTACTACGAATGAATCAGCGTCATTTATTCCAATAATTATGTTTAAATTATGCTCCAGAAAAAAAGGTTATTACAGTATCAAACAAACGCAATTTTGATATACAAGTAAATTAATACAAAGTGAATATTTCAGAAATGTGGCAGGTTATATTTGTTATCATTTGACTATTTTTTGAATCGCATTTATTTGGTTATCAATTATTCAATTAGTAATAATTCAGTATATTTTGATAAAAGATAAAAACTAGCAAGGAAATATTTGTTATCATTTGACTATTTTTTGAATCACATTTATTTGGTTATCAGTTATTTAATTAGTAATAATTCAGTATATTTTGATTAAAGATAGAAACTAGTAAGGAAATATTTGTTATCACTTGACTATTTTTTGAATCGCATTTATTTGGTTATCAGTTATTCAATTAGTTATAATTCAGTATATTTTGATAAAAGATAAAAACTAGTAAGGAAAAAGTGTTAAAAAAATCTTCCACCGCAATGTTAGTTTTCCCCAGTGTTTTTTTAAAATAAGAAATAAAAAGTCTGCACCACTGTTATATAGTTAATCTCGCTTTACGAATTTATAAAATGAGGCAAAGACCTGAAACAAATTGGTTCCCAGAATAACGCGATTGTACTACGAATGAATCAGCGTCATTTATTCCAATAAGTATGTTTAAATTATGCTCCAGAAAAAAAAGTTATTACCGTATCAAACAAACACAATTTTGATATACAAGTAAATTAATGCAAAGTGAATATTTCAGTAATGTGGCATTTTATATTTGTTATCATTTGACTATTTTTTGAATCGAATTTATTTGGTTATCAGTTAATCAATTAGTAATAATTCAGTATATTTTGATAAAAGAAAAAAACTTGTAAGGAAAAAATGTTAAAGAAAAATCTCCCACAGTTATGTAAGTTTTCCCCGGTGTTTTTTTAAAAAAAAGAAATAAAAAGTCTGCACACTGTTATATAGTTGATCTCGCTTTACGAACTTATAAAATGAGGCAAAGACCTGAAAACAAATTGGTTCCCAGAATAACGCGACTGTACTACGAATGAATCAGCGTCATTAGCATTAGTACTTTGGGGAAATTCGAGAAGTTTTCCCCCGATTCCATAACCATTAATTTGGCAGCGAGCGACCCTTTATACGCTCATTAAATTATCGGTAGCTTAATGGGCCGAAGCCAGCGCCATTATTTGGCGTAAACAAATTATTTTGGGCAGCATTTCGAGAAGTTTAAACGACTTTTCCTCGGGCCACTACAAATATTTTCTCAAACTTGGATTTGGAGTCTAATTATAGATGTTTTCCGGTCACAAATGGGGAAAAAAATAAGTAACTCTTGGCTTTGATTCAGATATTGAAAAGTTAATATTTAGCAGACACGTACAAAGAAACTCTAAATGAATTTGTCAAAAGTTGTTTGATTACAAATTCAAAGATTTTATTTTTCAAATGATGCAATTTCAAATATTTTAATTGAGTATTACCACTGTTAAGTTAATAAATAAAAGTTTAGTTTGGAAATATTTTTTTCCAAACTTAGATGTCTAGTGAAATTATAAATGGTAATGGTAACACCACTGTTAAGTTAATAAATAAAAGTTTAGTATGCAAATATTTTCTTTCCAAACTTAGATGTCTAGTAAAATTATAAATGGTAATGGTAATACCACTATTAAGTTAATAAATAAAAGTTTAGTTTGGAAATATTTTTTCCAAACTTAGATGTCTAGTAAAATTATAAATGGTAATGGTAATACCACTGTTAAGTTAATAAATAAAAGTTTAGTTTGAAAATACTTTTTTTCCAAACTTAGATGTCTAGTAAAATTATAAATGTTTAATGGTCACACATGCGGAGAAAAATTGAAATGATATGGAATGATGAATTAGTTTTTAAACTTTCGAAAAACATGTAATACTTATTTTAGCATGACAAAAATCCCAGGCAAATTTTGTCAGATAAAAAAGAATCTAAAATTTAGAGGAAATTTGTATCAAATTCCTATTTTTTTTGGCATTTTGGGCAGCATTTCGAGAAGTTTAAACGACTTTTCCTCTTGCCACTACAAATGTTTTCTCAAACTTGGATTTGGAGTCTAATTATAGATGTTATTCGGACACAAATGGGAAAAAAAGTAACTCTTGGCTTTGATTCAGATATTGAAAAGTAATTATTTAGCAGACACGTACTAGGGAACTGTCAAAAGTTGTTTGATTACAAATTCAAAGATTTTATTTTTCAAATGATGCAATTTCAAATATTTTAATTGAGTATTACCACTGTTAAGTTAATAAATAAAAGTTCAGTTTGGAAATATTTTTTTCCAAACTTGGATGACTAGTAAAATTATAAATGCTTAATGGTCACACATACGGAGAAAAAATGAAACGATATAGAATGATGAATTAGTTTTTAAACTTTCGAAAAACAAGTAATACTTATTTTTGCATGACAAAAATCTCAGACAAATTTTGTCAGATAAAAAAATATCTAAAATTTAGAGGAAATTTGTATCAAATTCCTATTCGTTGTTAATCAACTCAGGAATATTTATAAAATTTTTTGATTTTCCTACTGATTTTTGATTTTTCTATTGATTCCAGATTTTTTCTCATGGTAGTTAAGCAACTGACTTATTTGAGTAACTTACTCTAACCTCTTCTCTTTATTTGTTTTTTTAGTAAGTCAAAGTATTGAAATTCTGAGTAATGTTTTAAGAAAGAAAATGTCTGTGTGCTTAAATCTTCACACGACGTGATGATTCAGTGATCAAAGGCGTTGAGGTGCCACTGTGATGGACAGGGGTTAGGTTATCTGGCGACCAATAACTAAGCCAGTTTCAAATTGATGATGGGGCCAGCCTTGTCTGCAATGCTCATCACATTGTCGCAAATATTTTCTTTTGAGCACGAGATTGTGGATCATTAACATCCACCGTGCTCCTAGTACAAAACTGAGTGCAGCGAGAATGCTGTACTTTATTTTGTTTTTATCTTCTTACAAATTTTAAGAATATTTCCATTGAAACTAAAAAAAGTTATTTTAATTGTGAATTTTGTTTTTAAGTCTTGGCATTAGTGTGTGGCAATAGTTTTTTACTCAACGCTATTATTTAGGGGATTTCTAGTCCTACACTAATTTAACAAAAATGACGGTTTGAGAATGCAAATATGCATATCGTGCTTAATATTTATAGAAAAACGCTTCAATTACTAAAATGAATAAGATTACATTCTTTTTTGAAATTGAAATGAAATTGTTTAATGCATTACATATATTTGCAAACGTTTCAATTCGATTCCAGTTTCCCATTGTCTAATATAAGAAGGTAATGTCTAAGATCCTGGACTAGCTCACCCCATGGCGATTTTTTGAAACCTCGCTAAACGTCTTTTTGAAATCTCGCCAAACTAGGTTTCTGAAGGATATTTCGGGGAGATATGTCGACCTACTGATGATGAGCCATCAGAGTAAAGGTAACTTATTTTATTTTACTGAAAATATTTTAATGAATTTGTAATAATTTAAATTGTTTTTTTATAATAAAAAACATCGTTGATCTAAGTAATAATTGCCAATTTGGCGAGATTCCAAATAGTGGCCAAGGGGGTCGGTTATTCTAGGATTTTACAGAACGTAATTTATGAGGTGCTTAACATACAATTTATTGAAGAAATGGTAAATTGAATAGAAAAATACAATACAATTTAGTCGTCGTATTTTTTATTTGTGTACGAATAATTACTTATGATAATTTAGTTAATATTACGTACTTTTTAGGGTCAATTCGCGTTTTTAAGAAAGTTTAAATAATTAACAATAAAAATATATCAGTATTTTCTTGGAGTGGTAATGGGGTTTTTCCTCATGGTTCAGATTTGTTCTAAACTAGTTCCTTGAAATTGTGCCATTGTTCCCTCAACTTTGAAGCAACCACTGACGTTTTTGGGAATAGATCCTCCGAAATAATGCTGAGGTTGTCCTGGATGTGCCCCAGAGATGTTGCGCTGTTGCAGTTTGAGCATGGTGGGAAAGTTTTCATACCATTTTGCAAACTCGCGTTAATCTAGTTCCTAGACCAATATTGACATTGATCTAGATTGTTTCTCAAAATTAAAAGATGATTTTTTTTTGTCTAAAGCAAACACAAATAATATGTATGAATATTATACTTTAATAATTTTTATTTCTTTAAGCTATTTGCCATAGGTAAAGTGTGCCATCTACATAGTTTCTCCAAAATATCAATAATTCTCTTACAAAAATAATTCTAATTAAAAATTTACAAAAAATGTAGAATTGTCACTATGCCTTTTAATGTCTGTTTTAACTCCGAGCATTTACTTGAATTACAATAAAAAAAATGCTATTAAAAATGTTATAGTTTTTTTAGGTCATATCAGAAATGTTACTGATATAAAAAATTTAGACAATGTTTATTCTTAAAATAATGTTTCTAAAAATGATGTTTAAATGTGTTTGAGAATAGTAAAACACTACATTATAAGTAAAATTATATTAATTCATAAACCCATTCTAATTATCGGGGGAAAATATTAACATTTTTGGAAAATGTAGTATTATTTCATTAACAAAGCTTCATTTGCATTAGACATAAAATGTTTTGATATAAATAATAAATGTTTAGTTTTACTAGTTTCGCTTAAGGTAAACAAATTATTTCGAATAAATTTTAAAAGAGTTTAAACGTTAATAGTATTAAGTGTACATCAGCAATTTTCGCAAGTTTTCTAAATACATAGATCTATGCAAATTTTTTTCCTCAATAATATTATCAGTGTCATTGATATCTTATTATTTATTTTTAACAATATTTGCTTACATTAATTGTGCAAACAATTAATACGAAATTCCTTGCATATTCAGTAATTGCTAATTTCATTATGTATTATAATTTTTTACTATGTTCTATGATACATATTTGAAATTAACCAAATTGTATAAGTCTTTTAAAAGAAACAGTGTATGTATCTGCAACGCAAATGAATGTGTGTTTCATAAATTATGTATATAAACGCTATTCTGTAAAGAAAATAAATATTATATTTTAGCATGTAAGCATTTGATTACATCCACATTAAAATAATGTTCTTTCTCAGAATTTAAGATATATTTTGCAATTACCAAGATAGAGTAGAGATATTTAAATGAAATTGTATGCATTAAATAACAATTTTAAGATTTGTTTTATTAGTTCCTCCTAATGATTATTTTTTTTAAAATTTAATTTCTCTAATGCCGTGTTTATGAAAAAAGAATGATAGAATTAAAAAAGAATTCAACGTTATTCGATTTCTTAGTAAGACAAATTTGAGCCTGTCTAGTGTAAAAAGTATTATTGCCAAAAAAATAAATAAATAATTGGCAATGGAAGATTTTGAAAGCTGTAATTTAAACATTGTCTGTCTGTGCTACGTTGGTTTTCATCTATTAAGCCCTTAACAAAATGTTTAAATTATTCAAAATTTCAAGGAACTTTTTTCAAAAATTGCAAAATTTAGAAATTTTTTCTTAGAATGTTAATAGGAATTGATCACTGGACCATTTCTGATGGATACATTATAGTACCGTATTCTATTTGATATTAACGAAATTATTTGTCAAACAAAAAAAATTGCATGATAAAGCAACATAATTATAAGGAAAAGTATTTGCTTTTATAATTTATATTTATACCTTAAAATTCAAATAAGAATATGTAGTTTGAAAGAAATCCAATTGCAAGGTGAAATAAATAATACTTAAAACATAATTGCAAAGCTGAAAAGGCTCTCTTTCTCTCATCTTAGCCTTAAAATTATAAAAAATTAAAAACTCCCAAGCATTAATCACGAATATCGATACAATCATTAACATTTTATTCTTGTTAAGAAATACCGAGTTAAACTACTATGTTTTATTTTAAAATATATCCACATTGAAGTATATAATTAAAATACAAGATGCAGATCGTAAATTCTAGGACTATAATTCGAATCCAAAAATTTTTAAATCAATTACTTATACACATTTAATATGTTTTAAAGTAATCCCCACCAGATCTAATACACTTCTGCAATCGTCTGTAAAAGCTGTAGAAATAAGTTTTAAGTCCTCTTTCAGAATGCTTCTTATTATTGTTTTCGGTATTCTTACTTCTTAATTAAAGCCAAACAATGGGAGTGAAGCACAAATGAAGGGACGCGAATTCACTTTTTTTTAACTTTATATGAACCACAAAGTATACCTTATCCTGAGTTGTATAACACTGAAAAAAAAATATGGCAATGTTTATCGTGTTTCCGGCTCTGTGAGAACACGAAAAAGCTAGGTAATTTTTGGCTAAGTGATTTGGTTACAATTCTGGTAAAAGTAAGAATAAAATACAGTTTTATAATAATGTGATTTTATCACATATTTAAATAGATCTTTTAATTAATGTTGCAAAATTTGTTAATTCATCGTTACATTAGAGCAAGGCATGAAAACCAAGTATTCGGTTGAATTAACTATTCAGTTTTGTATTTTTTTACTAAATATGTGATAATACGAACTATAATCTTGAAAACCAGTANAGAAATAAAACATGCTGGAAATAAATAAGCAGACTAACATAAGTGATCGAAAGTTGCAGAAATATTACATTGCACCATCAGTGATAATGTAATTTTAATACTTAATGACAATTCCCTCTGACGTCGTCGCAGCTCCTTTCTCGAAGTTTCTCATAGCCCAACTGCCTAGAGCGCCCTCTAGCAACACTTAACGGAATTTATGTCTTGATTTAGAAGTGTTTGTTCCACTATTTCGTGACCAATGGAATGTGGGTGGCAATGCGGTCAGCCTTTTACACCGACCACTTTTATTTCCCAGGCAAGCTACTATCCATCTACCTGAAACTATCCCTTAATAGATGACCCATCGCTGGTTGGAGAATTTGCGTGTTAAGTGAAATATGTTTCATGAAATTCGTAATGCATTAACTAAATGCAAAATTTTAATGCCTTTTGAAGGGAAAAAGAGGAAATAAAATCTATATTCTCAATCTGAATGTTTGAAAAAGAAAATTTTTTTTCCCAGCATTTCAAGAACATTATTCAAAAATAAAACTCAAACTATTTCCTTAGTTTTCAATACAGATAATAAATAAAATAAGACTTGACCAAATCACAAACCTTACACTTTTCTCAATCTCCATAATAAACCGAATCAAACTTAACAGAAATTAACTACCATCTGTCAATGATCTGGAAGGCATTAACAGACCATTTATTTACGACATTGTAACTACACCGAAGAGCGTGCGCTTCTCATTACATTATGACCACCCTGCTAATAACATGTAGGACCACCTTTAGCCCTCAAAACTGCTAGCATCCGCCGTGGCATTGATTCCACAAGGTGCTGATAGGTAGTCAGAAGTATCTGGTACCAAGCGCTCACAACTACTGTAACTATGTTCAAGTAGCTTACAGACGTCAGGGATTGTTCTGGGTCCTAATGTGCGCCATGAAAACATTATTCGTGGGCGAAAAATCATTAAAACCTGGGCGAGCCCATTGTTATAGATGGAGGGTGGTCATAATGTAATGGTTCTTCGGTGTATATCTTAAAATTCAAATAAGAATTTGTAAAATAGTTCGAAAGAAAGCCATTTAGCAAGATGAAATAAATAATACTTAAAACATAATTGCAAAGCTGAAAAAGCTCTCTTTCTCTTATCTTAGCTTTCAAAATATAAAAACTAAAAATTCCCAAATATTAGTCACGGATATCGACACAATCCTAAACATTTTATTCTTCTTAAGAAATACCGAGTTAAACTACTATGTTTTATTTTAAAATATATCCAAATTGAAGTATATAATTAAAATATAAGATGTACATCTTAAATTCTAGGACTATTATTCGAATCCGGAAAATTTTAAATGAATTACCTATACACATTTCATATGTTTTAAAGTAATCCCCACCTGATCTATTACACTTCTGTAATCGTCTGTAAAAGCTCCAGAAATAAGTTTAAAGTCCTCTTTCAGAATGCTTTTTATTAATGTCTTGGATATTCTTATTTCTTAATTAAAGCCAAACAAAGTGAATAAAGCACAAAAGAAGGAACACATATTCGCCTTTTTTTGCTTTATATGAACCACAAAGTATACCTTATCCTGAGTCTTTTTATTAATGTCCTCGATATTCTTACTTCTTAATTAAAGCCAAACAATGTGAATAAAGCATGATTGAAGGAACACTAATTCGTCTTTTTTTGCTTTATATGAACCACAAAGTATACCTTATTCTGAGTTGGTATCCAAAGTATACCTTATCCTGAGTCTTTTTATTAATTTCTTCGGTATTTTTAATTCTTAATTCAAGCCAAACAATGTGAATAAAGCACAAATGAAGGAACACGAATTCACCTTCTTTTTTGCTTTAAATGAACCACAAAGTATAGCTAATTCTCACTTGTATTACACTGAGGAAAAATATATATATACAATTCCAGAATTAAAAATTTTTTTATTTGAAAGTTTCTTTTTTACCAGAAATGTCATTGCTATGCAGTATGGCAATTTTACCAGAATTTAGTTCTCCGTGTATTTCAAGCAAAGTCTTCATCTTTTTTCTTGTCGTATGCCTGTTTAGGCAGTGGGGAAGCGATTGCTCCTGTTTTTCAGTGGCGCCATCTATGGCTAGGAATACGACCTCTGCCACGCCATTCACATAACCACGACCCGTTTATAGGGCGGGTCACATTCACACACAAAGGAAAAAGGACATAGAACACACACAGAGAGAAAGAAACATCCATGCCCTGCCCGGGATTCGAACCCAGGACCTTCCTGATGCAAGGACAGTTCCTGCCCCCCAACACAGGCAGGTCGACAAGTTTTCACCTTTAGAAATAAAAAGAAATTCGCCTGAAGAGCATCGGGTATGATTCCCTTTTACAACCTCTGAAACTTGAAATTAAGAAAAAAATGTGCTAAAAGAGCGAGTTTTAAGAATGTCCTAGTTACTGAAAAAGTTTTCAACGTCCTAGCTAATGGGCATTCCAAACAAAGATTTTAAAATTCGATTCTGAAACTTTTATATTCAAATACAGAAGTAAATAAGAACAGATGGAGTTAATTTTGTAGCATATTAAATCTATTTGCATTTCATATCATATTTTTAGGAGTTATTATATTAGTCTTGACACTAGATAGCCACACCTTGCATATATTTTTAACATTAATAGCGATTTACCTTACTGTAAAATGTCTGGCCTTAACTTATTCGGATCTTTTATGGAATTTTTTTAAATATTTTTTAATAGTCTAACCTAGTATGCTTTAATGATTAAATCATGTACATTTTATGACGAAAAAATATCTTTTTTACTTTGAAATTGAAACATGTAAGTAATGCATATTGCTTCCAATAAAAGGTATGGAATAAAAAGAATTAAAATAAATTGACAATATAAAATTGCGTTCCTCATCTTCCTTTATCAAACGATTTTTTTTAATATAAAACCATCTCTTGAAAAATGAATGTATTTAAAATGAACTTAATATCTTTTTGTACTTATCCGTGTCTTGTTACATATAAGGGTAACATAAAAATAAATTTAAAATGGTTAAGACTTTTTTTTTATAGTATTTCTTATGAATTGAAAGAGTCTTATAAATAATTTTCATAAAATTGAAATATTTGTTGGTGTATATAATGAACAAATAAATTTTCTAGATACCTTTATTAAAAAATGATATGAGTTATTACAATATAAACCGGGGTAAAAATACGCCAAATATTATGTTGCAGACATTCAAAAAAAACTTTAAACAATTTTAAGACTTTCAGTTTTTCAGCGAAAAAAATTAAAATCATTTCCTTATTCTTTCAAAGATTACACTTCATAAAAATAAGCAAAATCTTCACTAAAATTGCAATTTTATTCAATTTTTTAGTAAGGAAACTCAGTATTAAAAGAAAGTTTTGAAGTTTGGAAAAAATTAAGAACACTCAGATTGATAAGGTTAAATTGGTATAAAGATTTATAAAGTATTATTATATTTTAAAATATATAAAATATATTGAGTTGTTAGTATATTGATCAGGTTATTTTGCAATATATATAGAATTATCATATAGTAAATTTTTAAAGTTTTATCAAAATATTTTGTATAAATAAATTGAAAAGTTACTATTACAAATTCTATAATTATTTAGATTTTAAAAGGTTACTTTTTATGGCCTGATTGCAGATTAAAAAATCTTTAAAAAATTAGTTCTGCACTGAGAAAATAAAAAAATGGTTAAAAGTACCGGAATATGGTAAAATTTACCATGTTTCTGGCTTATTGGTAACACCAGAAAGCATAGTAATTTTTATCGAATCAATATGGTAATAACATTTTCGGTTAAATTAAAAATAAAGTATGGTTATTACTACCATGCTGTTCGATATTTAATATGATAAGAGTTTAATATTTCAACCAAAAGTCGGTAATTTCAGTAGTCCTGGTAAAGTTTGAGTTGACTCAAAAATTTTCAGTTTTATAAACTTTATTTTATTTAGTTAGCTCTATTTTTATAACTTTGTTTCTCCTTGGTAAATTGTTTTCTTCTTCCTATATCCTCCTTGCTATACCAACTCTTAAAAAATTATAAAGACAGCACAAATTTAAATCCAGGAACACACTGAAGCTTTAACCCACTTCCTCTATATTACAATAGACGCATCTCTGTAATGTCTATCTTTAATATGTGCAATCTTTTCTACAGTTTGACATAAACATATTTTGCATTGAGATCAAAACCCCCATATGTATGTGCAACAGTTAAAAAAATTCTTAGATCTGTAATGTTTTTTAAAATTTTTTTTTTTACGGCAGTCTCGTCTTTCCGCCAAACGCAATTTAAAACAGAGGTAGCGGGTTCGAATCAAAACGTAATGCAAGCGTCTTAGTAAATAAATAAATTTGGTTTCGACACATATATAGTCTCTAGTGCTTAATGCAAATAATGGGTTGTCTCTTGTCAATTACAGAACAGATAACATTAAAATCAGAAAAACCCCACAAAGATATTGAACCTGCTGCCTTTACGTGTCAGAGCGTTATAAGGAAACAGTACTAGACGCGGCATCGGAGGCTTCAATAATCGGTGTTGATTTCAATGTACAATGATTTCAATGTTGAATTCAGTACATTAAGAGATTAAAAGTAATCAAAATTAAAAGTAATTATAAATAAAACTTAAAAAACTTCTTAACTCTTATATATGTCTATTTGGGTATGATTTCATGCAATCCAGCGTAAAATATTACATTCTGAATGATCATTATATAGCAAGGAGTATATCTTGCCCAGTTCATTCCCTCCCTCCAGTAAATTCTAGATGGAGATCATAGCTTACCTTAAGGGAAGGTATGAACTTCAGACATTCATATTGGGTCCAAATTAGATTTTTATAACAATTCATAGTTTTTTCATAATGATTTCTCTATTCAATTAGGTATTTGTCTCAAAGTGCATGAACAGATTATATTAAATTTCATTCAGTAACAATAGATCTGAGAATTGGTTTTGCATCTGCTACATCAATACCCTTATTCACCAGCATGAGTTATCTACAGATACCTCGTGGGTTGAAGTTAATCCAGGACTTTAAACACAATGTGCTATTCTCCTGCTAGAAAATCCGCTGAATTTTTATCAATAAATCTGACCTGCAGATTACTCTCCGTTTTTCAAGGTTGTGGTTGTAGTTCATTTATTTCGCACTAGAGCTACACAATGGGCTATTGGCGACCGCCTGGAAAACATCCCTGAGGATGATCCTAAGACATGCCATCGCAATTTTGATCCTCTGCAGAGGGGATGCCATCCCCTCTTCGGTATCCCGACGACCTGCACGCGAAGTCGAGCACTTTCCGGTAGAACAGTTTATCGAGGACCAATACCGCACACCCTCGGTCCCTACGCAGACTGATCCAAGAGGTCACGGTGAACTGCTGGGAACCGTGTCTTAAAGATCAGTCCACTGTGGGACCCGTTTTTTACGGAGTCATTGGCGGGTTACCCCAGAATTAAGCTCGTAAGCGTCATAAGGAAGTCACACTCTCACTCCTTCTGAGCTTGAATATCTTGAATTTCTCAACAATTTTGAAAAAGAGGGAAATATATATCCTGACTGTGAAATAAGTAATAGGAATAGAAGACACACAGATTTTTTTTACTGATATCGTTTCCTTAAGCTAACGATTAAAAAAACATTATATCGATAATCAGCAATCAATTGGAGTCAGACGCAGATCGCAAAATGCATTAACACCAAAGTTGTAGCTACTGTTTGTTTTTACTCATTTGGTAATCATAAAATAAATGTAGAATAATTAGAAAAAATGAGCCAACTTTCTCCCAGTATAGTCAATAAAGAAACCCCCAAGTGTTTGGAAGAATTGAGATTTCGGTGCATTTTCAAAGTGGATGCTTAAAAATTGAGGTAAGTTTTTCACTAATAACATTCTTTCTTTTAATGCTATTTATTTTTGCTTTGGTGCGGTATTTCTTATTCTTTTTCTTATTTTTTATTCATCACAGATTTTAATGTTAACAGAAAGCAAACTAATTATTCATATTTTTATAGAGGAAGCTAGTTTATATTTACATTATATTAGCCTTTTGTACTCCGAATACTTTAATATGCTGTTTAAATTAATGTAAACACAGAATCATTTGATCTATATTGTTCACTATTTTCACATAATTTCTAAAATTAATATGTAATATGCTCAATATTATGTATTAATTAATAATAATAAATACAATGGTAACTAATTGTTAATATTATACTAATTATTTAGATCATAGAGTGGTGACTTTTGATGTCTACTCGAAGGTGACATTGGAGTGATAATAGAATCTATTTGTTGTCCTAAGAAATCCCAATATATTTTATGAATAATAAAAAGGAAAAAAAGGAAAAAAAATGTACCTAAAATGACTGGAGCGGCCATTTTAACCAGAAATAACTATAAAAGGCACTAATTCATAAAATAATTAGACCGGTTTACTTGTCTTTCATGCCTTTTCTAACCTTTTAGAGGCTTTCAAAAGCACCAAAGAAACATTTTATTAGGTTACATAATTAGTGTTAAAAATTAAGTCTTACTTTAAACTATCGTAGTGGTCAAAATGACGAAATGATATTATTTTCTTCTTAGAGATACAGAGAACACTTTCCTGCTCTCTCTTATGACCCCAAGAAATGGATTAGAAATAACAAATTTGCAATTCTTCCGAGTCGTGATGAAATATTTTTGCAAAAGTCTAGCTTTTGTTTAAAAGTAGGAGAAATTGAAAACAATTGATTAACAGCTCAGCTCTGTAACAAACATTGCAAATTGATCAATATATAGAAAATGATTTTGATAAGTTTGGGTTGAAGTTATTTCTGGGTTTAAAACCAAATATATTTTGATTTGTTTTATGCAACTAGTAAATGATATAGATAGTTCGTACCTGGACTCTTAGATAATCATGACTCTTAGATTATGACACTATTCGGAACATTTCTGCGAGTCCGCCTGATATTTTTTTAAACACCTTTAACCTGCTCATTCTTTACGGACTAAAAAATTATTTGGTTCCATAATAGGGCAAAGACACAAAATACGCTCACCAATTTCAAAGCTACAGTTGCAGCTTTAAAATTAATGAATAGTGTGCTTTAAAGCATACTAAATCATCAAAAATTCTCAAAATAATTAAAAAAGGTTTTACTACATGCCATTATAAACCGAATAAACATTCTGCCTCATGAGTGTTATAAGCAGAAATGTAAATATAATTGATAACCTGAAAACTTTCTTGAAAATCTAAACAGTAAAAGCATATCCCTGAAAATCGTTTTCAATCCGACTTATTAAGACATATTCATCAATTTAGACATTTGTGTAATTTTGTAAAAATTGAAAAAGTGTGCAAAAATGGGAAGATTGCATTTTTAAAGCGTCGTATAACAATAAACTTCTGATTTTTATGGCGTTCGAAACTTCGAAAAAAATTTGAAAGTCTTTTAGTTCGAACTTTCTCAACGAATGAGACTGCCACATTGGTTAATAAGGGAGCAATCTGAATAGTTTTTGAAACATCAAGTAATAAATATCATCCGTTCTCGTTCTGCCGACACTAAATAGAATTATAAGTTCACCATGCCTAAAATTATTTGGGGAAAAAGTTAAGAAATATTTATGACGTTCTTTTATTTCGAATCATAAGCAAATATTAAAAATGTTATATAACTGTTTTATGATTATGTTATTCTTTTTGAAAAAAGATAACGTTTATGTAATAAAAATACTAAAAAAAGCTTATTTAAATTTTTTATGATGATATTTGAGTGAAAAATGAAATACTTATTTCTGTTTTCCATTGCGGTCAAAGTGATAGCAATGGTTGTTCTTAAAAATGTCGGACCTAGTGTTAATTTAACATTTAAAGTCATATTTCAGGGCTTTTTACCTGTTGTTATAATTGAGAAATATCTTTGAAAAAAAGATATACATTAACCTTATCTTAACTCCTATCAACCATTTAAATAAAACGCCATTTTCAATAAACCATACAAGTGTAAACATATTATTGCCATTCTATTTGGTAAGAGGCATAGGTATCAGAAGGTTAAAATATCGGAATAGATTGAAAACTGAGTGTAAGTTTTAAAGAACATTTCGGTAATTTCAGCGTGATACTTTAATGCATGACATTAAAACCATTTGCTTGATTAAAAAGCCTGCATTTTTTTCAGAAACTATTCGGCTAATTGAGCTTAGATTTCGTATTTTGCCTTGTAAAATTACCTTCGTTAAAGTGATGTAAAAAATTGTGCACCTTAGAATTCATTTTTTTCGATAATTATTAAATAAAAAAATAAACAGTGACTGAAAGTTAGTTTTGCAGGAAATTATCTTTCGATAAATGAATTTAAGAATTGCGTGTTTAAATTTTTCAGTTCGCTTGAAAAGATTTCGAGAGATGGGAAAGTATACAAGAGAAAAAAAAAAGAAAAAAGAGAAAAGAAAATAGAAGGAAAAGAAAAAAAATAGTTATGTTAAACCTAAATAGATTTTCCAAAATAAAATTTACGATTGTCTTTAAAAATGTATTATAATGGAAGAAGGCTAAATAAAGTTTTACACTTGAGTTTTAAGTTTTAATCCCTTGTTAATTGCAGCTCCAAAAGTAATTAAAATCCTGATTTTATACATAACTTCCGTGGACTCTCCCTCTCTCTCTCTCCTCTCTCTTTCTATATATATATATAAATATANTATTAGATATTATATATATTAGTGAGATTATTTTTCGAAGAATGGAAACAAATTTAAAAAATTTGAAAACTAAATTCTTAAAATTTAAATCAATTTTAATTAATTTTTGCTTCAAATTAACTTTGGAAAAATGAATGCTAATAATTGTGTGCAGAAAGTTTAAAAAAAATCTAAAGAATTCCTTAGATATGGTGAAATAAGCAAAAAGTTAAAGTAACATTAAAGATTCCAAACATCCGGTCAGTCTCTTATTTGTACAATCTGTACCAGATTTCCACGATATTACTAATTGGATGACTCAGAAAGAAAAGAAAAATCTATTGGTTGAAAAAATCAATGAAGGATGTGTTCGCATTGCGATGCAACTCTAATATTCTATTAAAAATTCTAATCAAGAATTCATAAACGAAGTTATGGAATTTTGCTTCTTTTACTTTCATTAGAGCTACACAAATAGGCTGTTGGTGGCGGTCCATATTTACTAATAATCATAGATATTAAAGGTTCATGTACACATTTCACCACCGTAATTCAATGGATATCATCTAAAAGTAACAATCCCTTTGTCACCGTACCATCTTTTTTAAATTCCAAACAGTGCGTAGACGTGAGGCCGTTATCGAATCTATAAATTGAACCACAAAATCACAATTGGATATAGATGGAACACTTTGATACCGCAGGGAATTGAACTGTTCTTCAGTTTGACAAGGGATATAAGATTTCTTTGAGTGCACAAGTCTGCATATGTTTGAATAACAATAAAATAAAATAACTAATTTCAAGGACTGAGCTGAAACTTTTATATTTCAATATCACGTAATTAACATTTATATTTCTACTTTTCCCTCTTTTGTGAATTTTTCCCTTTATTCAAACCATTATACTGCAACGAATCCAAAATATTCCCTTTTAACAAGGAACGTGTTGCCATTTAAAAGGATCCAGCCGAACTTCTCAATTTATGCTTTCTCACTATACATCAAGATCAAAGAAGTGGCATTTCCTTTTCGGTCCTTTGCAGAGCAAACTCAGTGAAAGGGTTTCCCTTGATACAGTTATCGATGCGAATGGCATAAGTGAGCAAAGTTGGTGAAATTGGCATAAATTTTGTCCCTGAAAGCCTCAAAGGATCTTTGAGTAATTAATGGTCCTGAGAAGTTTACTCTCCCTTTTGGATTCCCCAGAAACTCAGACAAATAAAAATTGTGGTTTTAATGATTTCCATGTGAATAAAAGTGGATTGCAGGGAAATTGGCTCCTTTACTCGGAGAACATATATTACTATTCGCCTATCAATATAATGCTAATTTATAAAAAAAATAAATTGAAAATCAGGAAAAGACATAAAACGTGAAAGAATTTGATTGCTTTACTTTGAATCGAGTTAAAGAGCAGAGTGATAACTTCACTTTGAATACAGTTTTAGAAAATTTCCTTACATTTATTGTTAGCTTTCTTAACATTATTGTTCGCTTTTGAGTTCCAAAGAAGCGAATTTTTCTAAAGAAGTAAATAAATTTAGCTTAGTCCAGAATTTTTTTTATTTATTTGATTCATTAATTTATTATTTATTTTTGTTAGCTCTGTATAAATAAAGTGAATAAAGCAAAAATTTTGACACAAAGATACTTTCGTTTCTATAAACAAGAGCCATACGCAGTATTGGAACTCAGAAAGGCAGAAAAAAGAACGAGACAATAGAGAAAAGGAAAAGGTGATTTAATAAATAATTAATTTATGTGCAGATGTTTGCAAATTAAAAGTGGTTAATCAAATTGAAAGTGGAAAAAAGGTGTTAGATTATTGACTGCAAGTTTTTTTTCTTTAAGATTTTCGCTGGAAAGACTGGCCACGTGCATCAAAATGCCTTTGTCACAATATTGTCAACGATTTACTGTACGCGTGGGTAGATTACTGTACGCGTGGGTAGTACACTTTACAGAAATAAGAAAAGTCGTTCACAAAAATAAGAAAGAATTGTTTCGATTCCTAGAAGACATCGAACATTTAAAATGTTTCAGTGAGTTGCAGTAGACTGTTTTAGCAAACACATCTGAGAATCTTTTGCCAGCATAAATAATTAAAGTATTACCTTTCCCAAAATTATGTTTAACTGATTTAAAGTTGAACTCTCGTTTAAAAGTTGAACTAAATGTATTCACTTCTCAAGGAAGATACTAATCAGTTTCCTCTTACCATCGCAAATGATTAAAGCATCACCTTTCTCTAAATTTTCGTTAATTGATTCAGTGTCACACCCCTTTTTAAAAAATAACTAAAAGTGTTCTCTTTTCCAAAGAGATTTCCCCCTGGCTAGTATTATTTATAGACTGTGAACAAATATACTCAGTTCCAATTGTTTCGTTTTAGGTTATGGGTAGAGAAATGGGATCCGGCAACACTTCCTTCGCACGGATTACCATAAATGAGAAATCCGATTCGTTTCTAGTCCGAATGAGCTTACATCTTCCTTCCTCCCCCGGAGCAGTTAAATAGTCTGGACGTTGTGACATTTTTATGATTTTCCCCCACTGCGCAGTTTATGTTTGTTATGTCGGATTACTACTGTGCGGAAGCCTTCTTTCTTCTAGGAGGTTTTGGGTCCAGTCATCACACTCTTGCAGTAAATCATGCGACCGCAAATATTTCGCTCTTAACGCTATATTTGTTAGTAAAACAGGCCTAAATTTGTGAAGTAATTTTAATGCAAAAAACGTCCTTCTGGCGCATGATTTAATATTTTTAATAACCTTATTTTGTTTAAAGATTACTTTTTATGAATGAAATTTGGATTTGTCCTCTTTGTCATGTTTTAAATTTTTTTCTTTTAAATTTTACTTTTCAACATTTCCTATACTGTTGGAACATATATATAAGAAAATTTCTAAGATGTGAACCACAACGATAAGGCTGAATATCTCAAAAGGGAAATTCTTTACTGAGTAAAGTGCTCTGAGTGTTTGATTTACAAACAAAATTTGCACAACTGGAGGAATTCTTCTCAAAGCGTTTGCCTTTAATGTTTATTTATGTAAATCAAGAATCAACTTCAACCAATTTTAAAGTGGAGTTAGTGTAAGATCGATATTATTCATCTTTAAATATTTTCATAAAGTTATTAAATGATAAACATAAACCTTTAAGTCAAGCTAGAGAAATTGAATTATATAGGAACTTGTGTAAACTGGGAGAGTTACAGATAGAACTCATGAAGGGGAGGAAATGAAACTATCCTAACAAATAAATATATGCGAAACAGCTAATTTTTCTTCATTGTTATAAAATGTAAATAGAAGTAATCTGCTAAAAAAGAAAAGTTAACTCCTTAAATAAACAGTTAGAAATGTCTCGGTAAAAATGATTAAATAGCAATTTTTTTAATGTTGTTTTACCATTATATTCAACAAAAACAGTTAAATAACCATAAAAAATGATATACAATCAATTAAGTGTGAGAAAAAACGTTTATTGATTGTTTTGTTTTAATAGGGTTTAACAACCAGAATTCTATACCTGCCAACTAGGCCCATTTTATGAAGGTATTGTGCTCCCGGCAGATGGGTACATATTGCAGCTGAGATGGTTAAAAGAACCAATCTCATGAGCAGCAGAACAGGGATTTGAATCCCAGAGTGGACATATCAATATGTCTTCCATTTCTTCAATGCATAAAGAGTTTCCAATTTTTCGCACTCTTCAATCTGTGACCCTGGACTATTAGAATACGAAATTATCATTCACTCACAAATGGTGCAGCACTCACTGAGCTTCAATATCTGTTTAAGTTTCATTTTCACGGTTTAGAAGCAATGCTAGTTGCAAATGGTTACAAAACCGCATAGTTTTGCATTTTAAAACAGAACCAGTTGTAAACGATTTCCAAACAATAAAGGTAAAAAAATGTCACTAACCATAAACTTTATGGTAAATCGGAAGAACTAACTGATACTGGTTATTTAACGAAATGAAAATTCTAAATTTGCTGTTATTATTATTATTATTTTTATTTTTATATTATTATAATTTTTATTTTTATATTATTATAATTTTCATTTTTATATTATTATTATTATTATTTTTATAAAATACAAGGAAACACTATTATTGCTGTAAATGCAAATTAATCACCATTATTTTCCTAAATGCATGGAATTTTTTTAAAATGGAATTTGTCCAAAAACAGGATTTTATATTACTCTCTTATAGGGTGACATTACATATTTTTTAGTGAAAATCTTGTTAATCTTGAAATCTTCATTATCCAGGAAAAATTCCAGCGAATTTATCTCTTTTCATACACTTTAAAAAAATTATTATAAATTAATTGTAATCGCTGTAGTGGTAATATGTTTTTGTGTTTGAAGAAAAAAGAAGTGTATACACGTACTCCTACAAGTGTGGAAAAAAACACGAAGTCATAAAAACTATCACTTAAAATTTTAATTTGATTTAATATGCTGAATATTTTTCTATTTTCCCTATTATTCAGGAAAATATATGAAATGAAATTTCATTACATTGTCTTAAAGATATACATTTGGGTAAGCAGAAGAAAATATGTAAAAATGCTGCGATTTGAATTTTCTGAATGCTCCTAACTAGTAAAACGAAGCTTGCATTTTCTATTAGCTACGTTTCGGATTTTCACCTTTTTTTTAGTTTAATTAGCTATGATAGTTTCATAATAGAGAATTGGGGACATTATTTTCATTTTTGTAGTAATTTTCATCTTATCCATGTTTCTATTTCGAATGTCTAGAAATAACTCAGTTTTAGATACCTTATTTTATTTTAAGACTGGCGTTGAACAGTCGACACAATTCTGAGTTTACGACTAATAATGTTTAAATCCGTATTCTTGTCATTTTGAACTCAATCCAGAAGACAAAGGAACTTCTGGATCAAGTATTGGACTAGCTACCCTTCTTGGAGGAGTTTTTTGATGGAACTAACTAGCATTTGCGCTACATTTTGAGGGAAACCACGAAAATCTCTATCGGTTAGCCCAACAGTAAGGAGGTTCAAACCACTGATAATATTTTACGCCAGCACTGTGGTTGGTGAAAACCGGAAGCCAAATTCGTATCAATAAGCCACCGCTGGTATTTGAACCGGGGTTTCCGAATTGGGAGACGAATGCTCTACCTCTTTACCCACCACGGCTCAAGATTCTTCTTCTTCAAAAAAAAAAAAAAAAAACACAATCTAATGATAAACTATAGTTACAATGCCAAAATAATTTTATTTCATTCATAAAAATGTCTTTTTTTTATTGGCTTAAACAATACTGTTTAAAAATAGTATATGTTCTTCAAATGCCAAAGTTATAGTAGAAATTGAAAAACAACGTCTTTCACTGCTTCCCTGAATTTTCCCGAGTTTTTTCGGGTATGCATATATTGCAAATATTTATTATCCCGAGTAAACTCGGGCATAGCAGAATTCGTCATTACGTTTTGTTTTATCACGTTTTTATTCGTTCGGCAGCAAAGCAAAAAATAATAATAATAATCTGCTATGATTGGAAGTTTGCCAATATTTGTTTGGGAGTTTTGCAATTTGTGGAACTGCAGACGTGTTTTGTACAATTGTATATACGATGGTTCATGAATTTGCATAGAAAGAAAAGAGTAAAAAAATGGCGAGAGCGAAAGTAAAAGTAATACAGATGATTTTTTAGATTATGAAGATGTGAATATATACAAAGACTAATATTTAACTTTTTTCATTTGCCCGAGATAATTTGGGATAGTAAACTGATGGTGAATTAAATATTTTTTTTTCACATAAAAGAATTAAAATTTCAACTTAGAACTTGTGTATTATGTTCTGTTTTAGTTCCTTGTATTTATTAATGAAATTAAAAAATATGTTTTTTTTTGCATTTTTCTTTTCAAAAAAATTGGTAAGGGAAGCGGTTAAGAAACTATTATTAACTATTACAACCTATTATAAATATTACTACTAGAATATTACTATTATAATTATAATTATAATTATAAACTAGTATAATTATTATAATTATAAACTATTATAATTATTATAATTATAAACTATTATAATTATTATAACTATGAACTATTATAATTATTAAATTAAATATTACAATATTAGACTTCAATAATATAATATATATTCGTTTTAAAGTGAGGATAATATTTTATTTTTATCAAAGCGAAAAATATTAGATTTTAATCATAAGTTTTCTAAATATGCAATGTCATATTTTTGAGTGAAATTTTTTTTCTTTAATAGGTATTTTCCAAACATGCATTTAAATATTCATTTTGCTGTTTATATTACTACTACTTTAAGACTGCATAAGAGCAATTGATGACATATATTTTAAAATTTTAATATACTATAGATTGTAGATTACAAATTGCTATTTTTTCCAGAATAATATAGCATATGGGGCAATAAATATAAAATTTACACCCATGATAAAAAAATAATATAATTTTTTTTATTGTTCTTTATTGAAAATAAAATCGACACGTATTTTTGAATTTTCGCTTAAATTGCATATTTTTGACTATACGAATTTTTGAAAATTTCGCTTTTTTTCGCGCACGACTTTGCAAGTAATTTTTTTACGTACTGCCATCCAACAACAAAAATATTTAAATACACTTTCTTGAAGTGATTTTTCTCAAATTTTAAGAAAATCAACATTAAAATATAAAATTCCTTGTTTCTAACATAAAAAAATTCATTTTTTGAAAAACCTTTTTTTTGTTGCAATTTGGACTCATTTGATTTTTTTTTAATATTTCGACAGTGTGAAATATAATCAATTATGATATTAATTCCAAATCTTTGGAATGGTAAGACACTTTGTTCAAAAGATAGAAACAAAACAGTAACGGCTCACACACCACGTTCTAGTTTAGTATGTACCGGATGAGTTCGAGAACAGTCGAGCAATATTCCACATGCATAATTACAATATATTTTATTATTATATAAATATATTTATATATGTTATAAAATATATAAGTAGATGATTCATATTTCGATTTTAAAACTTAAACTACAAATTAAAGTTTATGTATAATCAAATTAATGTCACCTAATGTTGAATTTGCATCTAAGAAAAGTTTTCGACGATAATTTTTATGAAATCACTTCTCATTTATGACATTTTTTGAAATAGAAATTGATATGGTTTGTAATGAAAAATTTAAAAAGAAAGGATAATGCAATTTATTCTTAAAATTGTAACAAGTGATAAATTCAAATGACGGGAATCGGTAATAAAATTTGTTAGGATAAGCAGAAGCTTAGTATTTTTACAGTTGGAATTTATAATTCTTTCTATTCAATAAGAAGCGTTAAAAAACTCATGATTGGATATGAATAACCTTAGATTTTTCTTTTTTATACTTTTATAGATGTAATTTGTAATTCTTCCTGCTTTATAATGAAGCATTAGATAAATATTAGTGAAATTTGGAATTATCTTCAAAAGAACTTAGACTAGTAAAGATTATAAACTTGCATTACAAGAGAAACGATTAACGAAAAAAAAATTGAATTTGCACGTTTTTTCTTTAACTGTACTGCTATCTGCTTCTTTTTATAAAATTGGTATTCATGCCTTATTGAATAGTGTTGTTTTTGTATTTATCTAATTAAGTATAATATTTTGAAAAAAAATATTAAATAATACTTAGTTTAGTATTTGTCGCAATAATATTCTTAAAAACCAGCTAAAATTGTAACTTACCTTGAATTTACCGAGATTTTTTTAATTAAAACAACTAAAACTTTCTCGTTGCAATTTAAGTATTTTCATATTGTTAATGTATAAAGAATTTAGTTCTAAGAATTCGATACTTATTTTGTCATAATTAGCTCTCTTCATTGTAATTAAATTTAAAATTAAAATTTAGCAAAACTGAATTTTTATTTATACGTGATCGATTAAATAAGTTCATATAAACAGATGCGTTAAACATTCAAAACTATTTATCTTATAGTTTATGCTACATTCTCAAAGTTGCATAACAAATCTAAAATTTATAATTTTGTAATAACTGATGCACTAAAATCATAGGCATTCTTACAAAAAAATTCTCAAAGTAAGTATTTCGACAACTCTTTAAAGCCATAAGTTAATAATTTTCGACGCATTAAGAACCAAGTTATTAAAATCTCAGTTATTCCATCACCAGCCTACACTTTCCTGATAAAACAAACAACAAATTTAAAATTATTGTTCAATAACAATAGGTGCATTAAAAATCAAATTACTAAACTACTTCTGATTGCTACACCAGTCTTCCGTCTGCCAGATATTCTCAAAGCAACTTAGCAAATCTAGAAATAAATGATTTGTACTTAAGATATTTTATCTCATATATTTATTTCCGCAAAACTATGGTCTCTGTTAACCACTGACCAGGCTAATTGGAAGCCGTTGCCGGGATTAGGAAGCCTCACTATTGGTGTGCCTTCATTGTCCACTAGGTTCTCCATCACACTAGCACTGAAAGCGAATCCAACCTGTTCAGAGTTAATTGCTGCATGCCCACCCCCTGTTCCAGGATTAACGATTTCAGGAAGGATTAGGTTCATCGAGAAGGGGGTGGGGCGCCTGGGAAATGGATTAACGAAGGACGGTGTTGAAGCGATCTGTTCCCATAAGCAAATGAGAAAGTAGTTCGATGTTTGCAATCTCTCTGGATGACTGTTAACAAGGTGTGTGAAGAATGACTTTGGTTTGGTAAGAAGAGATATTCTGTTGGGATATTAACTCTTAAGATTGAAGAACTTAATGGACTCGTCAGAGATATAACAAACGGTCCGACTGAACTTTAATAAGGTTCTTACTTTCCATCTCACTTGAACATTGTTAAATATATTTTAATGACTATTTCGTCGTAGGAATTGTTTTACTCAAGCGACGTAATCAATCATTTTTTAAATTAATCTTATCGAGTTCATTGTAAAAGGGTTTTAACAATTTACTTTAATAATTATTTTAAAATTTTTTAGCAATTTGCGTTTTTGAATCATTTAATGTATCTACTGATTAGAGTACACTGTTAGAAATTTCATTCTGAAATTATGGTAAAACAAGCAGCAGGAATTACTTTACTTACTTAAACGATGTAATCAATCATTTTTTAAATTAATCTTATCAGCTCATTGTAAAAGGGTTTTGACAATTTACTTCAATAATTATTTTAAAATTTTGTTACAATTAACGTTTTTGAATCATTTAATATATCTACTGATTAGAGTACAATGTTAGAAATTTCATTCGAAAATTAAGGTAAAATAAACAGCAGCAGTCTGTCTCTCCAATTAAACGTGAAATTAACGGTGAAGACCATTTTTACCTTTACGGTTGTCAAATCATTTACAACTAGTATGGTTAAAAATCCGTGAATACAAAACTATGCGCTTTCTTTCAACTATTTACAGCTAGCATGGTTTCAAAACTATAAAAAAAGAAAGAAAAATAACTGGGCACTGGAGATAGTTTAGCAGCTTTATGGGGCTGCCATCTGTGAGTGAATGAGAGTATCATAGTCCAATAGCACATGGTCACAAATGGGGGGTGCAGGACATCGGAAACTTTTCAAATGTTGAGGGTAATGTAACTATGAAATATTGTAGTATCAGCGCTGGAACTCAAGCTCTGTTCTGTCGGTCTTGAAATTATCAGATTTGCCCTCTTGGCCATAATATGTACCCATTTGCTAGTTGGTGCTATAAAATTCTGGTTGTTTAACCGTATTTCACAAAAACAATTAATAGTTAACATTCTTAACAGTTTTAATACCATCCAATTTGTTGTTATTTGGTTGCTTTGTTTGAATGTGGTAAAATGGCAGTTAAATAATTTATTATTTAGCCATTGCCTAGAAATTTCCAACAGTGTATGTTTTTTAAGAATCATTATGAACAATTTTTATAAATTTCTGTTAGGCTACTAACATAAATGTTTATAGAAACGTGTAAGAGGAACGTTTATAAGATATTTTATAATAATATTTGAAACTATTTTGATAAACATTGATGCTATGACGCCACGACTGGTTGTAATATATTTTATTTGATTTTAATGCCTTTCGTACTATGTAACGGGATGATACAGGGATTAGGGCCTTGACTTGTAAAATACAAGTCATATCTTGGTGAAGACTGAGACATCCACATTTTTGTGCAGTATGGTAAATTTGCAAAAGTGCTGGAATCCTGTGTTTCAGCACTTTTTGCAGCAAATTCTATGGAGAATTGTTTTACAGTGTACATATAAAGTGCAGTGTAAAACAACTGTTCTTGGTTCGAATCCTGCACAAAGCATGGGTGTTCTTTCATTCTCTGTACTATTTGTCCCTTCTGTGGGAGCAACGCTCGCCCACCTACTGTGGTGCCTCTGAAGGAGTTGCTAAGAAATCTGCTCTAATCCGCCTGAATTGACGAAATGTCAATCCAGGAGAGCATTAAAGAAGACAAAAAATAGTGCGTGGAGTCCCTCCGCGTGGAAGAAGTTAAACTTCGCAACCTGCGACGTTAATTGTAGAAGAATCAGCAGTCGTAGAAGGATCACTAGTTCTATTCAACGACTCTTTTTCCTGCTCCGCTCGCTTCCGTGCTCTGTAATCAAGGTAATGTTGTGCATTTTTCCCTCGTGGACCTCTTCAACCAGTGGAAGTGCTTGTGGCTGCCTCATCGTCTCGCCCTGGATAATGTTTTAATAATGTATGTGAATACGTCATAATGTAATTTCAGAAGAGAAAACCTAACAATCAATTAATATTCACAAGAGACGTACCTTGACATAACCTTTAATCCGTCGCATTGTCCGTTGGATTGTTTTCACTCGTTTTTTACAATTGTTATGCACTGAATTTGAAAATAAAAATACTACCCTATTAAATTATATGTGTATCAAAACAAACTAAAAAAATATTTATAGAAAAACAATACTTTTATTATTTTTATGCTAGTGAGAACCAAAACAATATGGAAATGAATGAGGGAAAACTGGATCCTACCACGTGATTTCCCGGCCAATAAAAATGTAGCGTTAAACGTTTAACGCAACCTTGTTGGAAG
>NC_092207.1:47772411-47812295 GCF_043381705.1 Parasteatoda tepidariorum | reverse complement strand
AAAGAAGATCAAGCATTTTTCTTTTTTAAATTTAATAAGCCACATTAAAGAAGGAACGTTGCAATGCTACACGCTACATTAACGACGTCTCCAGAGTAACTGAATGACGGTTCATATGGAAATCGCAGGTAAGCGTCTCATACAACAACGCCCCCTATAGTTCGTTGCGATCGCGAATACTTGTATGAGTTTTATTATTTTTATGCTAGTGAGAACCAAAACAATATGGAAATGAATGAGGGAAAACTGGATCCTACCACGTGATTTCCCGGCCAATAAAAATGTAGCGTTAAACGTTTAACGCAACCTTGTTGGAAGTCGCATAAGAAGTACAACTTCAAAAAAAAGAAGCTCAAAGTATATTATATAATTTCGTATTGTTTTCTTTCAGTTTTTTTTTCAGTGAAACCATTTAAAACAAGTGAGTGCAATGGCTGGATGCAAACGGAGAAACTTTTACAAATTCGTATTTTTTTTTCCTTGAAAAATAATAACCCCATTTACAAATTTGATCACGTGTTACAAAATCATATTTAATTGTTAACTTTATCAAAATTATTTTCAAAGCTCTTGGGTGAAAATTTGCCAAAATTTTAGCTGCTTCCATTTAGTCAGAAACTGTAAATTTAATAATTTTCTGGTAGTTTTGACCATACAATTTTTCTCAGTCTATGCATTTTATTTTTTGCAAGTAACATTATTTCAGTATAGCATATACGCATAACATATAATAACATATAATAATAACATACGTATAGCATATAATGATACAAATTTGGTGAGCATTCAATATGACATGTCATTGCATAATGCCGGAAAACTGATAATCCTAAATATTAAACAACCACTTCAAAAATTTATATGACATTGAATCTTTAATTAAATCTTAACTACGTTTCTGCACTTACGCTTACTCATAAACGAGTTTAGAAATTTGCAGTAAGATTTTATTCTAAACAATTTGCATTAAGTTCTGCTTATTAAAATTTTTATTAAGCTAAAATCTTGGCTAAGCTTAATTAAAAACGTTTTGTGTTTCTTAAGAAATGTTTTATAAGGTACAAATACAAAATATGAAAAAAATGTTATTAATATAATATGATCAAGCTAAATTTTGAATAATTTTTTTATACGCGAATGTCATTGAAAGCCTAATATGATAGATTTTATCTTGAATGAAAAGTTCATTAAATTCAAAACTTTAGATTAACTTTGTCAAAAGAAAATTTCTTATGTTTTTACACTTTTTGCATATTTTCTACATTATAGTGATGCTAAAAAGCGCTAAAATATTTCGAAAATAATTTTTAAATTTGTATCATTCACTGAAAAATACTCTCGTTGCATTATGAATTTCGTAATTTTCTTAACTTTTCCGAAATAAAATCGAAATTTAAATATTAGCTTACTTTTAAAATTTGCATTTATGTAAAAACATATTAGAGCCAGAAAGTTAAAAAAGCATTTTTTAGGAATATTCTGCATTACTTACATAATTATTTTTCATCACATTATAAACGCATATTATTCTGCAGTAAAACATTCTGTAAGACTGATATACATTTCCCAATTTAAATTTATTTAAATAAATATTATATTTTATGAAATAAAATTCAGTTAGATCATCCTTGTTGCGAAAGAAGCTTATTAAAAACAATGTGGCATAGAATTTATCCGAAATGTTTTGTATTCTGTACAGAATTATTTTGTTCGAAATTGGAAAAAAAAGTACATTATTAAATTAACACGATTTACTAAAGAAACTTTAGTCTTTTGTTATTGTAGACGAAATGAGTGTTTTCTCAGGAAAAAATCAAAACATAAAAATAAAATGCATGTTAACACATTATGGAAATAGCAAGCTAGCTTTAAAGCTTTTTATTATGCAAAAGTTTTCCGCATAATAAAGCTTATTTTAACAGCTTATTTTATCAGTTTTTGGGATATCGACTTTTCAAAGCTTTTCTTCAACAAAACTTAATAAAGCTAGAGGAAACTATACAATTTAAAATTTCCTCAACTTTCATTTCAAGTCAATTTTTAAACATGATGAATTAAAATAGCTTTTTTCATGCAACTTTTTAAAATCAGAAAGACATTGACGAATGTATTAAAATAGTAGTAGGATAAGAATTTTTTTTTCATTTTTGGCTGGTGTTTCGAATAAAAATGCAAATTAGTGCTTATACTTGCAGAATTACTATGCAACTGCGATTTTTTGTTGAGTTAGTGAAAATATATCCATCGAAAAAAATACTTTAGTTAATAAATTCTATATTTTGCGTAGGAGAAAATATATCCCTTGTAAAAAATAATATTATTATTAAAGACTATATTTTGTAGAATTAGTGAAAATATATCCCATTCAAAAATACTATATTTATTAAGTTAGTGAAAATATGTCCCTCGAAAAAAATACTATAATTAATAAATTCCAAATTTTTTGAGTTAATGAAAATAAATTACTCTCAAAATGTCTATATTTAGTAAATAATATACTTTATTGAGTTATTAAAAATATATTATATATTGCGGAAATATATTGAAAAATATCGAAATATATTATAAATTTAAATATATAATAAATTTAAATATATAATAAATTTAAATATATAATAAATTTAAATATATAATGAATTAAGATATGTAATGAATTAAAATATATAATAAATTAAAATATATCACAAAAAATATATTTAACGAGTGTTAAATTTTGTTTAGTTAGTGGAAATATACTCCTTGCAAAAATTATTACAGTTAATAAATACCATATTTAATAAATAATATACTTTATTGATTTATTGAAAATATATTATATATTGCGAAAATATATTGCAAAAATATCGAAATATATAATAAATTTAAATATATAATAAATTCAAATATAAAACAAATTTAAATATATAATAAATTAAGATACGTAATGAATTAAAATATATAATAAATTAAAATATATCACAAAAAATATATTTAACGAATGTTAAATTTTGTTTAGTTAGTGGAAATATACTTCTTGTAAAAATTATTACAGTTAATAAATACCATAAATTGTTGTGTTAGTGAAAATATCCCTCTCGCAAAGGCGAAAAAAGAAACTAAAATAATAACATACAGAATAGGTAGTATGATCAGTTTTTTAATAAAAATATTTTTTCATTTCTTCTAAATCATAATACAATATCTCATTTAATCTATATTTTTGTCGCTTCTTTACGTAATTATTTTTTACTTGAAATATAAAATAATCTTTTTATTAGTGATTTTTTAAAGAGTGTAAAAACTCTCCCCCAATCTAGAAGTTAGTTCGTCTGATATGAGGGTGGTTTGATCAACCGGAATTAAGAGTATTTAGGAACTACACTGGAATATTTTACTGTCTAAAGAAATGCTATATGTAATAAATATGTCTAAGACAACATCAAATAGTTATTTATTAACAAAAAATAACAAATTTAAAATTTAATTTGCTTCTGTTAACAGACTTATTATGGAGACAAATATTTTATTTGGTCTTTTGATTGCTTCTCTGTCCTCTTAATATTTTTGGAGTTTTTATTTTAAATATCGTACATCTTCTCGAATTTTTCTATGACAAGACTGTCAGACAAAAGTTTTCATTTTGTATCATATGTTAAACCTCCTTTAATAGCCATTTCGTAAAAACAATAATAAACTTGATTGAAAAATTAACAAACAGAAAAAAATAACAAATAGAGAGGTAAGTAAGCATTGTAATCATTTTCAATATATTAATTTAATAACACAACAAATGTAACTTTTATTTTTATTGATCAATGACACATGGAATATGAGGTAAGAACTTGCAACAAAATAATTACTAATTTGTTGAAAATTTGGAATGTGATTTCTTTTTGAAGTCACTTACGAGTGCCGACAAATAGAAACAACAAGTGTTTCTATTTATTACAGTGCTACGGTTTGATGTTTATTAGTTAAATAAATGTTTAAAAATAAAAATCACAGATTAGGTTTAAATCTCCCAAGTTTCTTCTAACTGATAACTCAACTATATTGTAGAAAAAGTATCGAGTAGCAAACGTTAAATTTATTGCAAAAGTGTGCAAATCTCTGGAGGTAATTAATGGTATTCTAGTAATATTGTTTGAGATATACTTTTCAAGAATGTAAATAATTATGCTTGTTCTCAGAGTTTCAATACTAGGAGCTAGAATATTTTCAGTATAAAAATGGATCTTTTGCAAAATTGTTTGACTGTCAAATTATGAAAAAAATCAATAACATAAATTTCGAAAAAATACTAAACGTAAGCTGTACTGGTTAAAATTATTCAAACGTCATCAAGTACATCTGCTATTGAAAAAAAGTATTTTAAAGCTAAATTTTAAGGGTGAAATAACTAATTATATAAATAATTTATCGTATAGAATACAGTTTTCCAGTTGTACAGAATCTTGTACAAAATTTCAGTGATATGGATTCCGAAAAATCATTTTACAGTTGAACTATAATATAGTTACTTGAGAAACATCTCTTAAAGATCCCATCTGTTTTGATAATTACAAGGGCATTTACCACATTCCTTGTCAAGGTGACCTTGGCTACTCTGGAGGAACTAGACGTGCTTTAAAGTTTCGCTTTACGGAACGCAATAGATATGTCTGTTATCAAGAGTACAAGAAATCCTCAATTGCTGCACATTGTTGGACTCTTGGGCATAAATCCAATCCCAACAATGCCAAAATTCTATCCACTCTAGTCACATCAGCTCATCTTGATTCCCTGGAATCTCGTTTTAGTCATATGGATGCTGATTCCCATGTTAACGACTTTAGTTCCTCAACTTTTCTCCGTAATGCCCGGAAATGCATCTTAAGCTGATTTTCCTCTCTCAGCCGCAGTAGTTTTTCTTGTTCTATTTTCTCATCATTATTTTTATTCTCTCTCGGCTTTTTTTTCTCTATTTTCCATTTTTCCTTGTAAACTGTATGTTTTACTTTTTAAATCACTTTTGTTTCTTCTCATTCATATTTGACGAATCTTGGAAATTGGTGCTTATTTATAACGCTTGAAACATGACGACTGTTACTCCATTTATAATAATGTTTTTGTAGAGAATGAAGTTTTCGAATCAAGTAATATCTTACAATTTCAGTTTCTTGGTAGTATTTAAATTCATAACATCGTTACTTTGATTATCGATTAAATTTGTCTCAATAGGTGTTTAGCTAAACAATGTTTCAGTTCGTGGTAAACGTAAAACTGAATGCAAGGAGTAGTTTGCGTTTAGTGACCGGTTCCTTAAATAAATTGTGGTCATGCAATCTGGTTTAAAATAACAGCCTTTAACTTTTTCAGAAGTTAAATGGAACTAAAAAAGATTTTTCTATATTTTAATTTACTACAACTGGCAAGATCTATTTACAAAAAACAGCAAAGAAATATGTTTTTAAAATTATCAGTATCGTCGATTTTATTCATAATCAGAACAAATTAATACTTGAAAACATTAATTGCTGCTATTATTAGTAATAACTGGAAGTAATAACATCATTAAAGTTGATTACCAAACCATAATTATGGTGGATTACGGGTATTAGCCGGAAGATTATCTGTCTTACGGCTTACTAGTGGTCTAGCGCGATGTCAAAATGTCAAGTGACAAATATTTCGTGTAAAAAATCTTAAGAATAAGAAATGATACTAAATATTTAATTGAAATATTTCTACGAAATATTACTAGGTTACATTTTGTTTATGGAAGGGTTTGTAGTTTGTCTTCGATATTTCGACTGGAGACCTTTATTTCCCCCCTTTTTTTATTTTGGTAAATTTCATACTTGTTCTGACAAATCAAAGGTAGTAGCTTATCATTATCTTAAAAAGGAGAGATTAAGCTTGATAAAATGAAAATAGGTAAAGTTTTTCCATCATTTGTGAAATTACCCTTGAAACTTAATTTCCGTATTGGAGAAATTACCATCGCATTGCGTGAAAAACCTATTTTATCTATCTTTTAAAAAACCTATCATGAGTTTATTAGACTATTATACTTTTCTAACTTCTTTGCTGACTATTTTTCTTTTTTATTCAAAAAATACATTTATGAGTAGCATAATAGTTTAATAACTGAATAAAAAATGCGTAATGGTAAAAACAGTATGAATCAAATAACACCCACCAATCGGCTGGATTTAAACCTGAGGAACCTTTTTAACAAAGGAAAGCCGCCTTGAGTCCTGTACCATCCCACCAAACACAGTAGACCGTTTTAAAACTTAATAAAATATCTTGGAAACTGGTCCAGATGTCAAAGAGGATGAGAAGAAAACTACCACAAGGCTAATAACTCTTTCCTTTTTCTTCCACTACTGAGAATATAATATCAAGATTATATTTTGCTCTATTATTTAATATTTATCATAAAAGTTTCCCATTTTTTTTAAATGTGGCTGGAATTTTGAGGAAAATATTGTTCGCTGTTTCTAATGACACTTGAACAGCTCAAGTTTAGCAGCCATTGGATTTGCGTATAAAGTCAGTAAGGAAGAGGTGCCTTTTATTGGACAAGAGAGCACCGCTAGGTGAAAGTGCAGTAGCACTCATTTACATCTCGGAAAGGGAAGGAAATTTTTTCCAGATCCCTGGATTACAGGTACTGCTCAGCGACAGTCTACACAACTTTCAATTTTACCGATTTTACGATTACGTGTATAGCATATACTCGGTGGGTCTTAGAGAATCCAAGGATCGAATCCCGGCTCCTCCGGATCGAAGTACAATGCCTTAACTATTAGACTACACATGAATAATATAATGTTATTAATTGTTATAAAATGTGAATAGTTACATTAAAGCAAATTTAAATTTGTGGTAAAATATTCTAAGCTCTGCACAATATAAAAATAAATAATTGTATTAAAACAATGTTTTATCATAAAATCAGAACAATATAAATTTATGTACATGTAATCGATAAACTTGCAAAAATGAATGAAATACTATATGACAAAGACTAAAAAATGATTTTAAATATTATGTGTTTTGTTGCGTAAAGTGTTTCATTCCTACCGATACAGAGGATAAAAAAATAGTATATATTACGTGCCCATAGCCCATCAAATTCACAAATACGTTTTTTCAATTTTCTTTTATTCTCTCCAATACCCTATCGGTTTTCGATTGCATATTAAGGAATTCTAAAAGCTTTCTTTAAACGAAGGTGCGTACCGTCTTTCTCTGCGAAGGAATCGAATCAACGTAGACCTATTACTCAAAATTGTCTATGCAACGAAGGAAAACTTATTGATTTCTTTTTTCAGCTTGCTTTTACCTGAACTAAGTTCAATTTTGCATCGTTATATTGCGGGTGATTTGATGGTTAAAAAAATATCGCCAACGATATCTTCTTATAACGACTTTGGAACGGTGTCTCTTTTGGCCTTATCAGGAGATAAAAACTGGCGAAGAATGTCGAAACTTAATCTTCAATTTGACAAATCGCATTTGTTGCCTTCCTTTGGGATGGCCTTTTTCAGATTTTTAATCGATGCAAATGTGAACCGAGATGATTGTGTCGCCATTTTTTTTTCTGTTCGAAAGGCGAACAAAGGAATCATTGACTTCAGCGATAATGAAAACTGATCGGAAGTGAATTAGATGGAAAAGATCAACTTGATTATTTTTTGACCAGAGTTTCCTAATCTTAGAAATATAATAGGTTTTATTGCAATTTTCTGAGAAATAAATGACACGACTTCTAAGATAGGAAGAAACATTATTTCTGGGTCGAAGTACTTTTTATCGATTTAGACGGCTTCTTTGGTTGTTTCTTTTAGGGCTGATGAAAGGTTGATTCAATTAAGGTGAGAGAAATCCAAAGTTCTGTCATGTTTTTAATACTTTGTTTTTTTTTGGCTGAGGAAGTGATGACGGGATATTCTTGATCGGATTTGAAGGGGAGGAAAAAGATGAAACTGAAATAAAATGTTCTTTCTTTAACCAAACCTTTGTGTTTTAACCTTTTTGACCTTCCAATCGAACACTGTGACATTAATTGGTTGTAGAAATGATGATAGTGCACGTAATGGATTGTGTGAGCCATTTTTCGAAAAGAAATTTTACTTGTTTTTTAAAGATATTTTCTAAAGTATTTTAAATAAAAATAAATGTTTTTTAAACTTTAGCAAATAAGAGTTTGATTTTTATTAAAATATGGCAACGTTGTCATTATTTTCACAAGAAAAAAATGCACACAAAATTCTTTTTTGGATAATTTTTTTTTTGCAATCCTACTTTCTTTTTTTTCTCTATGTAATTATTTTCTTAAAATCAACTTTTTTCTGAATAGAGTTATTTAAATAAATAGCAGTTTAATATATCTTTTGTTATTATTTTCATTTGCTACACTTTAGTTTTTAATAGTTTTAAATGCTTTTATTAAGGTCATATAAAAATGTGCACGTTGATATCGAGTAAATTTTTACAAAATAACATGGAAAAATAAATATCACAGGTTTTTAGATTCACTCAGCTGTCTTCTAATTGCTAAAATATACTGTTTTTGCTATTTTTCTAAAAAAAAAATAGGATTTTAGTCCTTTAATGGTTCAAAATAAATTTCTATTTTCATCTCAATGCTTTATGAATCAAAAATATTTTTTTCCTATTTAGTTTAATTTTCATCTATTTTTCGATTAATGCTTTTATCCTAGTTTTTTTTAAGAAAAAGTTAATATCTTTTGTATTAATTTTATATTTTGAATCATAGTTCTTTAATAGTTTTTAAACACTTTTATTAAGGTCACATAAAATTTGTGTGTTGATACCGGCTACCATTTCAAAAAAATATTATAGTAATGCCAGATTTTCAGAATCAACTGTTTTATATTTTTTTGAATGCTCTGATTTAGCCATTTTTTCTAAAAATAAGGTTCATTCGTTTCGATGGTTTAAACAAATTTCGATTTTTATCACAAGGAATGCTTTGTGAATAAAAAAATATTTTTTTTTTATTTAGTTCAATTTTTATCTTTTTTCTATTTAGTGTTTTTCTCCCTTCTAGGTTTTCTTCATTAGAGTTATTTAGAAAAAGTTATCTCTTGAATTAATTTTATAATTCTACTTGTGTATTTTCTAGTGATTTTTTTATAATCTTAGAATAATCGTATTAAGGGCACATAAAATTTACATGCTGCTATAGATTGAGACTTCAAAAAATATTATAGTAATGTTATATTTTTATATTCAGATCAGATATCGTATATTTGTTTGAATACGCTGATGTTGCCATTTTTTTAAAATGAAAAGTAAGATTTATTCTTTTTAAGGGTTCAAAACAAGTTTTTATCTTCATCAAAATGCTTTTTAAATTAAAAATTATTTTTCCTATTAAGTTTAAATCTTCTCTTTTTTATATTCATTGTTTTTATCCTTTTCTTGTTTTTTTAAAATTGAATAAATAAATATATAATAAAAAGTCATTTGCTTTTGTATTAGTTTTATATTCTGTATTTTAGAATTTAATAATTTTAAAACACTCGCTTTAGAGTTACATGAAATTTGCATGTAACTCTAAAGCTTGGTTGAATTGATTGAATGTTTAAAAAAGTATTCTAATGCCTAAGTTTCAGATTTAGATATCTAAACTTCCTTGAGTAAGCTATTTTATTTTTCAGATAAGCATTCGTTCTTTTTCGAACATGGTTGAAAACTATTTTCAATTTTCATCATAATATTAAAATATTTTTAAAAGTAAAGCAAAGAAAAAAAATAAAATGCTGAAATTCTGTTTTAAAAATAACTTTGAAATATTTGCATAAAAATATTTATTACACCATTGGATTGTCGCTCGTATTTTCTCAGCTTTAACGTAATGTAATTGTAGAACTCTTTAAAGGGACACTATATTTTTTCAATGGAAGTTATTAATAAAAAAATATCAAATAGAAATGTTACAATTTCACGCTGACAAATATGATCTGTTATTAAAATTATTGGGAAACGATAATGTTAGAATTTCAGGAAACTTTTAAAATATTACTCTGAAATACAAACAATCCCAGTAGCATTATTATACTTTTACTGTACCCTAAGAAGTTCGAATTAATTTCAATATCGGATGATGTTAAATTGCTTTTTTCCGTTATGACTTCACAACCAGTTTTATTTAACATTTAAATTGGTTTTATAACCGTTCTTGTATGCGACGAAATGGTACAGTTGTAATTTCGTTCACTTTTTAAACTGTTTTTCTGGATTTGAGTTCGGACGATATATGAGGAGTCTTCCATTCTGTTTTATATTTCTTTTCTAATGCAAAATTTCATGACAAAAATTTTTTTCAGTAGAAACAGTAGAGTCACAATGGCCTGTTCTTTTTCGGTATGTTTCCCGTAAAGTTTTTAAAAGCTTGAATAAGGTTTAGTTTAAGATTATCGACAACTTGTTGGAATTAAAAGCTTTTGAAAGGGTAAAATATTAAGTAATCACCTTTTTTTGCGTTATTAAGTTTTATGAGAGAATAACAATGCTTAATTATTAATAATGAGTCAGTAGCGAGGAATAGAATAGTACAGAAGTGCTTCAAATCAATGTACAAAAGTCTAATTTAGAGTCAATAAACATCAAAAACATCTAAACAAGTAAGAAGACAAAATTTAGTTAAGTCAACAATCTTTTTTTTTCTAAAACTTGTTCGACTGTTGGATGAAGCTAAGAGGGCAAACACAACTACTAAGAGGACGCTATACCTCGTGAGAAAATTTTCATCTCATATTTTCTTTCATCTCCATAAGTAATTTAAAATATAGAAAAAAAGAATTCCGAGAAACCTAAAGTAAGTCGTGAAGTTTCAAACACTGAAAACAAAATTTGAGAGGATAACTTAGAATTACGCAATTGGGAAGTTCTTATTCCAAAAAATTTGCTTTAATTTTGATATTTAGAAATATTTTTTGGTTAATTAAAACTTTATGGCCTTCTCTATGCTTGCCTGAAATCACTTTTTCAGACTTTAAATTAGTTATGGAGGTAAAACAGAATTCGGGATGAAAACTTTCTACCGCGGTGAAGAATACTCTTAAAAGTACCTTTACGTTAAATGAAGTACTTGCCACAGTTTTGATACTCCTAATTACGCCTTCTGAAATTCTGATTTTGATAACTCTTTTGTTTTCATTAAAAGTAGTTTGTGACATCTTCACTCGGAAAGAAGTATTGCCAAAACTACGAGGATTTTGTGAAATTTACCGTGTTTCTGGATAGAAGAGAATTCCAAAGAACTCGAAAATATTTACCCAAGCGCTTTGGTAGCAATTTTATTAGAAATAACGATGAAATATTTTCTCACAATATACAGTGCTCAAAAAATTAAGGGATATCGTAAGTCTTGTATAAAATTGTTACATAAGCAAACTTGTGTGCATAAAATTGAAGAAGTGAGTCACAAATGCAAATTTTTCTTGTTTTCAAATTTCGCAGTATACAAATTTCGGGTTTGACGTCAAAGATGACGCTTTTGTGGCAACGAATTCGGTTTGGATTTCAACTTAATGTAAGACAAAGCTGAAAAGAATGATCGGTATTCAGTAAGCGCGTTGTTTCGAGGAATGCGATATCTCAACGAAATCATTTAACCGAATCAGAAGCTTGGCGATTTGTTGGCCAGTTGGAGGGGGGCTAAAACGAAGTAGCAGAAACCATTGGAGTTTCAGAAAATAGGATTTTCAGGATCTGGAACCGTTTTTTGGAGACTGGAATTGCAGGCCGAAGATCAGGGCAAGGGCGTAAACGTGTAGCAACACAATGAAGAACGTTATTTCACGCTAACGTTACTTAACGCTAGATACCGAAATATGAATGCCACTCTTCTTCAACAACACATTCTCTCGGATACTGGCACCACAGTTTCGACACAAACTATCTGAAACCACATTCACGCTGTAGGTAGTATTCTCGCTGACCAATGGTGAGCAATCCGGCGTTCGTGCACGAAAGTGTAAGATTTGGCGGTGGGGGAGTGATGGTCTATGCTGGCATCTCTATTGATGGATTCACCAATATCCATATTATTCGAACTCGGACAGGTTTCCGATATAGGGATGACATTCTGAGGCCAATTGTGACCCATAGACAGCAGCAATTGGAGATGACTTTATGATAATGAACGACAATTGCAGGCCACATCAGGCTAACTATGAATGATTTCTTTTTGGAGGAAGGAATCATACGAATGGATTTTCCAGCATGTTCTCCGGACATGAACCCTATCGAGCATGTTTGGAAAAGGCAAACGGATTGCTGGACGTTTACCACCCCTACAAACTCTCGAAGAACTGGAAAGAGCTCTGCTGGAGGAGTGGTACGGAATACCCTAGCCCCTCATTAATAAACCTCATTGACTCGATGCCTCAAAAGTGCTCAACGTTACTGGCCATTCAGGGAAACCATACCACCTACTAAAAACAATTTCCCTCATAGAAAATACCTTTCTTTATTTGTTTTTCTCATAATTCCTGTGTATCCAAATGCTCCATAAAATAATTTTTTTTCTGGTCAATAAATGTCCTTTTTACTTCATATAGCCCATTACGTCTGTCGATAATGTATCAATCATTGAACCAATTCTCCAGGTGAAAGATAAACCTACAAACTAAATCTCCTTTAATTGTTTTGAGCAGTGTATAGGTGAAAAAATTTGTAAATGTGATAATATTGGTAATTTTACCTTAATACCTTAGAGCATAGCATAAAAATTATTCTTTCGGATAAATTTACTTTTTCAGTTTTGTATTTTTTACTAAATGTGTTTTAATGAGAATTATAATTTTGAAAACCGAAACTTCCGGAAAGCCAATGGTTGTTATGGTTTCGTTACTATGGTTGCCATAGTAACGAAAAAATTACCGAATGAATGGTTTCAATACTATATATTTTGGTTTTATTAACTAGAATTATGTTTTTTTTTCTATCAAAAATATCCTTATTATACAGTATGGGTATTTTAAAGAATTTCTTTCTCTCCATAAACTATGGTTACAGCTTTGATTATATTTTCTGCACAAAGTTTTTAAAAATATTCATTCCCCCCCCCCTACAACTGCGTTATAAGTGTGCTGGAAAAGTAGATGACATAGCAAAGAATCAAGTAAAAAAAACATTGCAGTGTGCAATGTGAAGTGAGATAAAGTTTAAAGAAGCAAAGAAAAGGAACTAGAGTTATTGTTAGAGAAACAATCTTAAGGTCATGTTTATTTATATTACCTAGCAGCCATATTTTTGCAGAAAGTCCAGTTGGAAGTAGTCTTACAAGTGAAGATGCAACGGAATGTAAGGTTGTAAAAGATTCTAGCCAACAATGATATGTATAGACATAGGAACGACTAAATCTTCAATTTAATCAACTCCATCTCGTAAGGCAAAGTTTCCTTCTGACGAAAAAGCAGAAAAAGTCTAGACGTGATAGACTTGGTGATTTATCAGACTGTTGATACTAAACATCAACGTTCTGTCTCAAATAGTGCATGCATTTTGAATCCTGCGATGCTTTGTAATTCTGATTCGTCTTGATATATATTCTCTATATCTCTAATAATTATGTTATACTAGTAGCGAAACGAACTAATTATAAAGTTATGTTATCGCCCTATTATAATTGACTAGCGTAAAACATGATTTTGGGCAAAATTTTCGGAATTGAGTTTATTATGAAGTTAGAATTCTAATTACAGGATTGTTTGTACTCCAATAGTTTTCTAAGTTATAGCAGTTTTTGTTTAAGGTAATAACAGTGGATAGACTGATAATTTTAAGTTTTTGAAAGCTTTTGTTCCAAAATCAGAATTTTTTTACATTTTGCACCACATTAAACACGTGTATAGCACACATGTTTTGAATTACAGACTAATAGAAAAATGTGAAATTTCATATTTATGCATGTCTTTTTGCAAAGAGAAAAAAAGTTGTTGAGACTACTCGGATACCTTAAAGAGAAAGTATGGAATACACGATATAATGAGTTTTTGAAATATTATTGAAGCATAATACATGATACAAAACTTGTCTTCCCTTGAGGTGACCCGGGATTAAATCCTTGCAATATCTGGTCGGTACTGATTCCGCACTCTAAATACGTAAAATATATTCAGTAGTAGACGATTCATGGGTTAGAGTCTCCTTACCGTTAGACTATTTTCGTGGTTTTCCTCTCAATGTAAAGCAAATGCTAATTAGTTCTATCAAAAAACTCTCCACGAAGGCAAATTTCTCCCAATACTTCATTCAGGAGTTCCCAAGTCTTTTGGAGTGGTTTCAAACTTGCAAGGCTACGAAGTTGAGTATTAGTAGTTTTAAACTGATAATTTGGTCATCAGTTCAACGACGGTTATAAAATGTAATATATAAAAACAAATTAGATACTTTAACAGCAGTTAAATACACCAGATAAGCTAAACTTTATAGAGATGAATACTATGTAGGGCAGTAAATAAACAGTATTTTACTATTGTAATAATTTGCCGTTGTGAAACTTAATCCACAAAAGGAAATTCTCTATACTTTATTTAAAATTTAGAGAAGAATAGCTTGGGGAATAGTTTTATGATACAAGGTTGTAATCATTTATCAATGTAAAGAGATATTTCCCAAATAGTTTTGACATTTAATCAATACGATCGAAGTAGAATAGTAAATTAAGAGATTAAATTTTTCAGGATTGTGTTATACAATTTTGTTGGAATAAATTTATTTGAAAAGTGAACGACTTGTTGTTTTTTATTTTTATGTGCTTAACTTATATTTAAATTATTTTGTGGCTTCTATTACACAACTTAAATATTGTTATGATATTATTAAATATTTTACTTATTTTAATGTAAATTTCAATTATTATAAGATTGATTGCTTGTTTTTACGTAAAATAAAGTTTTGAATCATTATAGAGTAGCAAGTAGTCGATATTGTTTTTTGATTTAATTTAAAGGCTACATTAAATTATTATGTTAGAATATTTGTCAGCTTTCAAAATAATGTGTATTTACTATCAGACTAAAAGTTTTTCCTTTTTATTTTAATGCAAAAAATTTCGTATGAAAAACATTTATTTAAAATTGTATTTATTTAAAGTTTTATTTATTTAAAATTTTATTTATTTAAAATTTTATTTATTTAAAATTTTATTTATTTGAAATTTCATTTAAAATTATATTTATTGAAAATTTTATTAATTCAAATTTATATTTATTCAAAATTATATTTATTTAAAATATTTTGTTTTTTTTTCTTCTTTATTTTTACTTACAACAGTTCTTTTTGGATAACTACTCTGAAGAACACCAAATAGGTGATTGATTGTACCTCATAAAATGGCACCACATTTAAATTTTTGGTGTTAAAATTTAATGTATCGAATGCATGTTTGATTAACTGAAATGCTAAAAAACAAATGCAAGCAAAATGAGTTTTCAGCATTTTTATGTTTACTAAATTATGTTATAGTAGATTTTCTTAATAAAAGAAATAATCTATGGAATTGATTCAAATCTGAAGTATATCTCATTTGCAAATGTTTGTTTCAAGCAAATGAACTCAATAAAATTTTGTCTGTTAAAATCTATTGCCTCAGAAATTTCTGTATTTCAGAAAATGTTTAAACTAAAGGAAAACTGAATAATAGAAAGGAAACAAGAAAAAATAATAATGTTTCGAAAATCGTTAACATAAAGTGACAGTTAAAGCTGCACTTTTCACTGCAATTTAAATATTTATGACAAATTGACTTCTCAATAAATTAAATTAAATTTAAATGACAAAAGTCATTTTTTAAAACGCCTTTTGTTAAGAAAAACATGAATACGCTGGAATTATTTGTGCTGTTTATTGTTTTATAAATGTATGAAAAATGCGTGATGGATTAGTAGTTTAGAAACTGAGCTCATATTGCGCAATTTTGAGGTTTGATCTCTAGTGGCAGCTTTAAGCCCAAATAGTTTCGGATTGCTGGGTACTAGTTTGTCTGAAAAGTAGCTTTTATGCATTTCTGACTATTTATGCCACTGTTTATGAAATTAGGGAGATATAACCTCTACGATCCCTTAGTTAAAACCATGTTGTTGATAGAAATCTTTACGTTCTTCGTGGAAAATAATTTCAAGCGTTTCAAAAACATGAACTGTAAAATATTTCAAAACTTTAAAAATTGACAATTTTCATATTCTTATAAAACTGTAAATGTATACAATTACACTTTTTTTTGTATTTTTTTTTAGACACTTATTTCTTAATTTTTTTAAAATTCTTATTGCCTTTTAAAATTTTTGTAGTTAAAATTGACTATTTAATTTAATTTAATTTAATTTAATTTAATTTAATTTAATTTAATTAATGTTAAAATTGAATTTAATATAAAATTGAATTTATCTATTACATATAATTTCTTAAACTTATATTTTCAAACATATTCTGTTCTCAATTTCACGAAAGTAAGTGTATAAATATATTCCAAATTTGCTTGAGTTATCGTATAAACTTTTGGAAAAAATCTGCTTTTAGAAAATAATTTAGATATTTCGGAATTTAAAACAACTGCAAATAAACGTTTAGATTAATTTGGAATAATCAGAAAGAAAAAAACAAAACTTAATTTTATCTCGTGTTGTATCTAATAAGTGTTTTTTTTCTTAGTACAGTAAGAAATTTTGGTGTACAGATGCCACCACTTTTGGCGTTGAGGAAAACTAAAATTATTTACATTGCATGTAGTTAAATTTTTCTTAACTTTTTTACTGTTATAGTTGTATTTATTTATTCATTTTTTGTTTGATTGTTTTTCTAACAACAAATATTTTTATGCTTACGCATATTATTATTATTAATCAGTTATTTTTATTTAATCAGTTCAATGACATCATTGCAAAAATGTTTCACTTGAAAAACAAGCATATTTTTAGTAAGATATTCGCACTTAAGTAAGAATCGCACTTTAAGAACATTTTTTTAAGAATTTAGTAAGAATTCTTTTAAACCATTGTTATTTTGTAAATTTTGTGTAATTTTTTATCTATTTAAAATGTATATAGTTTGCCTTTTCACCAAAAATATTGGGATCTATACACAATTTTTTTTACAGTCATTCTATGAAAGAACGGATTTCATTTTCCCCTTAAAAAATATTTTAATTATTTTATATGCAGGGTTATTAATAATTCCCTCCGCCTGTAAGCACCATTTTTCTTTACTACAACTGGCTTCAGTGGTACATGTTACTGCCATCTACCGGCAACTGCTTAAATTAAAACTTGAGTACTTGCGGAATAATTTCATATGTTCTTTTTTGTCATATTCGTCTTCGTTTTTTTACTATAACGCTTCGAAACCCCGGAATGAATTATGAATAACCCTGTATTTTATCAGCAAGTTATTTTTAATATTTATTTAAAATTAAACATGCAAATGTTTTTCCCTTTTTCGGTCTCTGTGAAAACGTAGTCTTTCTCTCTCTCTCTCTCAGTATCAAAAAATAAAACAAATGTCAACATAAAATAAGATATAACACAAAATAAAATAACTATAAACTGTTACACTACAAATAAAAGAAAACTGCAACTTTTGTTTTTGTGCAGAAACATTCGGAACCGATAAAATAAAAATAAATCGTTCTTACAACAATAATTAAAAAGCAATGACCGGATCTCACTCAAGTTGAATCAATCTTTCGATTCCTATTGGACCGATTTTAGAAGTTTTGGTTGAAAGTAGTATTCGATCCCTTCTACCCCTCATTTTGGTTATTATTGAGCGACTGGATATTTCGTAATGTTCTTCGCTTTCCTTTGAAATATTTCAAAAGGGAATAAGTTACGGGTAGGAGGAATTTAAGCTTTCCCACCTATCAACGTAGAACATTCGCAAAGAGCTATAGCTGTTTAATGCTTATGGCATTGAATATTTTGGTTTAAAGGAAAATATCAAAACTTTCTGTTACTAGCAGACTTTCAAATAGTTTAAAGACTAATACACGATGAAAAATAAAAGTAGTAATTCATTTTATTTTATAACCGGTGTTCAACAGTCTACCCAATTTTGCGTTTACGACTATTAATTTTCAATTCCCTAACCTTGTGATTTTAAACGCAACACACAAGAAGACGAGGTAACTGAGCTTTTGGATCAATCATCGGGTTAAATTAGCCTTCGTGGAAGACTTTTTGATGGAACACCCACGTTTGCATTACAAGGAGAGAAAAATCATGATAATATTTATAGTAGTCTAGGTCTTGACGGCAAGGGGATTCTAACCCATGATCCGTCTACCCAGGGAATAATTTTCAGAATTGTGATCGGTTGAGCCGGGGGCAGAATTCATATCAACCATCCTCTGCAGGGATTCGAACCTGTGCCACCTCACTGGGAGTTGAATGCTTTATCCCTAAACTCATTTGCAGCTAATGCATTAATTAATGCGTAATTACGAAACGTTAAAAAAGGTGCTAATTTTTTATAGCTAAGAATAGAAAGCCTTCACACAAACATTGCATTTTTGCGTGATAAATTTAATAAATATTGCTTCAAAGAAGATTAAGAAGCTGGATACTATTGTTGTATGAAATGTTTCAAATCTTGAAATCCTTTTAAATCTAAGTTTGAGTAAATGAAGTTTTCATAACGAGTTGGAAATAAGAACAAATCGCAATATTTAGGTATGTAATTGTGATAATTTTTAGAAGGAAATTAGTGAGATCGATATTCAGAAATGCAATTGTTGATCAATTAAATTAATTTCAAAAGATTTTTTTCGTTTTTTAATACACGTTATGGAGAGAGTTGCACCACTAGTAACGGATACCACTAGTTGATTCATTGCTGTTCTGTGAGAAGTCGGGAGATCACCATACTTTTTAGATTTTGAGTACTGGTCGTGAAAGCTGTATTAAGTTCACGGTCGTGGTCGCTCCTGTTTTGCCTTTTAGCAGTCGAATGAATACGTTGTGTGTAATCGAGATTGAGAAGCAACAGCGTGGGGAGGTGGATAATGTCGCAGTCACATGTAGAAGTCAACTGTTCAATGTGGACCATCTATCGAAGTTGGCGTGTTCAGATCAAAGTGGGAGTTACTGCCAAGATAGACGTGTTCATTTCGAAGGGGGGGTTTCTGTCAACGTAGGCATGTTCACATCACGTCCGGGTCACCATTGTGGAGAGAGTTGTTATCGACAATGTCAACCTTCATCTGTGAAAAGGTACCTTGCCATAGAATCGGGTTAATATGTCTTATATACTAGTGAATTGGAATTATAATTTTGTAGTGGTAGATACACTACACACGCCTCCTTCTTTTTGTAGATTTACATTAGTGATAAGATTTTTAGGCATATAACTGTATCTCAATTGGTATATAAATGCATAAACTCTTATAATTTAAAAATGATTGATAAATATTTAATTTTATCAGGTATAAAAATTCGGATTAATAGTAAAAGTTTATAAGAAAAAAAAGAAATTCTATAGCCCCAGAATTAAATAGTTTGATCTATAGACCTTTTATGCAGGAAAATTACAAACAATTCTAGTGTAATGAACAGTTTACCTTAAAATATTGCGGGTGAATGAATGAGGATTTTGGGCTGAAAACGGATGCCCTGTAATAAATGTTTTTAAGAAACAAATTTTAAAATGCATTATTAAGAATTAAATAAAACCTTTTTAGGTATATTTAAATGCTTTTATAGTTACAGAAATTATTTTCTTCAAAAATGGAAAGAAATAATTTTCCACTTTTCTTATTTTCTCTTCCCCTTTTGCAAATAAGTCGCGCCATTACAAACTAATATTTTTCTTTAATCAGCTTTTCTCGCTAGTCCACTTATTTCAGTTACAGGTATTCTCTCGGTGAGTCTTAATTTTTTTTAAATTTTAAATTAATGTTGTTTTGGTAGTAGGAGGTAATTTAAATGCTAATGCTATTCACGTGGGTATTGGCAGAATCGTAAAATTTCCAATCAAACAAATTTTCTACAACAAATTTACTACAGAAAAAAAAACCCTGCTAAATCTTTATTTATTTTTATTTTCATAGTTTGAGAGAATATTTTTGTATTTTGCATTAGCTCTTTTAGTAGCATCAGTCATAAATTCTGCTCATATTTTTTAATTCAAGTTATGTAGTCAGAATTATTTTCTCATATTGTCAAGGAAGTTTCTGCTGGTAGATAATCTCTTAAAGATAATCTGTAGCGAGATTTTAAAAAGACAAATTCTATTGGCTTATAAAAAAAAGCAAAAATCTTTTTGATACAAAATGTATCTCTTTTGATGTTTATTTTTCAGTCTGCTATCACCAAAATTTACCTATATTTTCCATGATTGAAGTTGATTCGTTGTCATCAGGTGAAGCCAAAGTCACAGATTGGAGAACCAAATGGCAAAGATGATCTGATTTTTGTATGTCCTGATGTCCTGGTATATAATCAGCTGGCACAAACACATGAAAATACATTCTGAATTGAAATTGAAGACTTTGAAAATTATTTTAAATGTCCCCTGCTTAAAGTGTTTTTCCAGTAAGTAGGGATAGAGTCTTTGACCTATAAACGGACACCTCCGATAATAATGGTAATGTGTGTAGACTTAACAGTTATGAAAGAATGTATGAATAAAGAATAATGTCTATAAACGGCTTTCTATCTATTTTTGTATGCTCTGAGTTACAACACTAAAACTTCTCTTATGAAAGGAGGAAAGCTTGTAGAATGTTTTTTTTCCCAGTTTGCGTTTGTATGTAAAGCCCTACAAATATTACTAATATGAATGCTTTTGTTTTGATTGATTTTACTACTTTAATACTAGTCTTTATTGATTTTAGTTTATTCTCTTCTTATTTTCTTAAGAGATTTGTTACTTAAATTTTTCAATTTTTCATATTACTTTTTGTAAGATGACAGCACTTAACTTTTATTTGCCATTTTAAATTTTTTTTTATGTGATAAAGCTAACGGCTCATATATTGTATTTTTTTCCCTTAGTTAATTATTGTTAACTGTTAGATTAGTCAATTTAAGTTTAACACTTTGTCTCTTTATTCTAATTTATTATGTTTAGTTTGTTTTCTGCTTTTTTTTCTTTCATTTTAAAATTATTCACTATTAGATTATATTTTTTCTTTGTTTTATTTTCGAGGTATAGACGCACTATAAAGAGTAATTTTCATCTTAGGATAATTGTTTTTATTTTGAAATGCCTCTTGTAAGAGCAATGCATCCTGAAAGGAAACTTTTACGCATTTATTCATTTATCCCATCAATGTTTTATCGTATTTCTAATTTTATTATGTTTCTGTATACAGGTATCTTCAAAATTACATCAATGAAGTTCAGGTTTAACAGCAAACATTTTTAGCAACAGTGCAGCAGATTGGTTGTATTTGAGAAAATCAAGAATGGTAAAGCAGAAATCTTTGGTATTTCTGTGCTACTAAGTACGTAAATCTTTTTGTTGATTTTGTCCAAATTTCTTTAAAGATTGATTTCATTTAGTGCTATTCCCAACAAGAAGACAGCAATTTAAAACTAAGGCGAACAAAACTAAAAAAAGGCACATGCAATAAATAACGATTAAACAATTTTTCTTAATTTATAGCGATACCTTTTAAAATGACAGGTGTTGCACGTTTTTACATCACGGCAAAATGCCTGAATTTTTGATGTTATAAGTTAATCTTCCTTGCTTAGCAAACAAAAATTACTGTTTTTTCATGAAGATGAAGAGATTTCAAATACTTTTACTAATTGATCCTTACGTTGTAAAGTTATGATAATTACCAGTCTATCAATATTTTCAAGAGCAGGAAACAATTTTTAATCATTTAGGTAAAATGTAATAAATCAATGCGCTTCTTTCGTCGTTAAATTTTTTCAATGCCCCATCGATTTAATTGATGTTGCTTTTGTATTATACAAAAAGTTTTTGTTGTAACAATCAGTATATAAATTTAATTTCTGTCAGTGAATTTGTATCAATCAAAAATTTACAAGAAACAGGAGATAGGAAAGAAGAGCTTCTGAAACTATTGCTACGGTAGGTATTGCTGGTTATATTTGCTTATCGATGACAGAGGAATTTTCACTCTCGTAAATATCACTTTATAGTGACGGACATTAAATCATCTGTTTTTGATGTATCAAATTGTTCTAAAATTTGTCTGCCAAGAGAAAATTCGTTTTGTCATCATGCGTCAAGAGAAAAACGTACAAGAACGCAAAAGGAAAATTTCAGCAAATACAATAAAAGTCAGGAATAAAAATTCCTGGCATTAAAAATCTGGTAAGAAATAAGATAATGAGATATTGAAAGAGAGAATGAAGAAAGAGAGAGAGCGAGAGAAAGTGCATGTAGACATATATTTGTAATAATTTTGATAATTTGTAGAATAATATTGAAAAATAATTTGCAATAACTAATTGATTTGCAAATAATTAATTAATTTGTAATAATTAATTTGTAATAATTTTAAATATTTTTTTGTTTTATAATAGTGCGCCTATTAACCCAATTTCAAAAGTTTTTTCATAGAAGATAGTATTTAACCCTCTATTTCATCGTTCTTTTTCATGATTGATAAAATCTTTAAATGATTTTCTTCAACAATAATAATCTTCTACATAATAATCATAATCATAATAATTATTTACGCAATAATATTCTACATAATATCAATTTGATATATTTCAAGGAGGATAAGTTAAGAATAGAAAAGATTTAGGTTTCTACTTATCAACGTAATAAAGTCTCAAAGAGGTATAGTTATTTAACGTTTATAGTATTGAATATTATGGTTAAAAGAGAATGATCACTACTAGCTGTAGCTAAAAGTCTTGCAAGCAGTTTATGGACAATAAATCAAAGACAGATGAAATTAAGTCTTATATACTTGGAATTGCTTTTATGAATAATGTATAACATTTTAAATTCAAACTCCTCATGGAGTATCAACGTATGCAAAAACGATTTGATAAAGAGTTGGAAATGAGACTAACAAAAATTAGATATGTCAAAACATTTTTTTGTGTATACAATGGACAGAATAAATCAATCCCAATTAATGTATTACCAACACGGAAATAATTTCATGAACCGGAGTTTGCTTAGGAAATTATTTGTGTGTTGGTATTGATGTCAAATCAAACAACGAAACCACTAATTAGGAGAAAAAAATTATCATAAAAATGAGTTCGAGACGAGATGGCTCAGGAGATAGATCGTTCGGCTTTTAATGAGGTGAACCGGGTTCGAATCTCTGCAATGGCTGATCGATATGAATTCCGCTAACAGCTCGTATCGACCACAGCAATTAGTTAAATATCCTAAGTGGTAGACTGTTCATGGGATGGAGTCTCCTTAGCGTTAAGCTATTTTCGTGGTTTTTCCTTCCATGTAACGCAAATGCGGTTTAGTTCCATCAAAAAATGTATTCCACGAAGGCAAATTTCTCCCAATATACAGGAGTTCCCTTGTCGTCTGGGCTTAAAATTACAAGGCCACGGAGTTGAACATTTTTAGCCGTTAAACCTGAAAATTAGATCGGTTGTTCAGTGACGGTTATAAAATAAAGGAAAATAAAATAAAAATGAGTCATAAGGTTTAAACTAATGTTAATTTTATGTTAGAAAAGTAATTACGCTCATAAATGAGTAATATTTTCTAATAAGTGAATTCTAGCTTTGTGCTGCGTTGTATTTAAACATTTATTTAAAATTAACCACGTCAAGAAGTATGTATATTATTGTAAGAATAAATGCACCAATTCAATAAACATCGAAAAAAAAACTTTGATTCAAAATATTTTGAAATAACATTTTTCAACTTAAGTTGCCTTTGTGTTTAAACAAAACTAAGTCAATTTTTAGCCGAGACCCCGTAACCGTAAGGATCGAACGTTTCAAACTCAAAAGTGGCTGAAAATCCGGAGAATTTTTAAAAGGAAAGTACAATAGTAGAAAAACATCATTGAAAAAAATGAAGCGAAGTGAAGAGAGCTTTTCTTACAACGTTGATAAGGCACTTATTATTCAAGTACCCCGAAGGTTGTATGTAACGTTTTTGCTTATCATCCACGAAACAGCTTCTGCTTGCAAATTCGCTTTTTGAGTATCTCTACACAGCAGTTCTTTTTTTTCCTCACAAAGTTTTAACGACAGCTTTGGCAACAGTTACAATAAAAGAAAGAAAATGGAGAAATATAAATAGATTCCCTCTCGTAAGGAAGGGATTGAGTGAAAAAATCACAATCTTTTCCATAATAGTTTGTTTGAAATCGAATATTATGTAAAGCAGCAGGTTAGGGTGAAGTCTTCAATAATACCACAAAAAAAACTGATTTCCTTTCTCGTGATTTTTTTCCCCGATTTATTTTAGAAATGCACAGCTATTTCTCAGCGCTTTTTAAACTTGAGTGAATTTCGACATCAGAACTACGAATAATTTTTGCATCTGAATTTGTTCATAAAGGTGCAGATTTTTTCGTCAAATAGTCATTATTTCTTGCATGTTTGCATGCGAAGACATAAAAAAATAGCTCAGAAAGAACGAGATATTTTGGAATAAAAATAATTGGTGCGTGAAAAGTTGAGATTTAAAGAAGAACTTTACGTATATATAAAATCATCTGAAGAAAAAAAAACACAATTCACAAAAATATTGAGAACAAAAATGTGTTGAAAGAAAATGTATGTGGCATAGAAAATACAAAAAAATTACATTATTAAACTTTATTTAAAATTTTTATTTAAGTTTAAAAATGATATTAAAATGTTTCTTAGCTTCCACATATTTCAAAAAGTAATTTTTTCTTACAATAGAATGTGTGAAATTTTCAACAAACAGAAAATTTTTTGATTTAATTTGGTATTACCTGAACTTTCTTTTTCAAATTTGTTTTTTTAAATTATACCTTTCCTTATTCTTCAAAAAAAAGAAAAATAAACGGTTACCTTTTAATCAAAACTTTTGCCTTGCAAGCAGAGGGTTCAGTAATCATTACCCTTAATACATGTTTTTAGAATCATTCTCAGAAAAAAAATAATATATGTATACACATTCAGACTATTTAACTATCAATTATGTCGGAAATTGAAAGGAGAAAAAAACGTATTATCAAAGTCTGATGAATTATTATTTGAACAATCTGTGATTAAAAACTTCAAATCCAATTTAATTTATTTGAACCTTGTCGGTGTTTCTCTCCTTCTCAGCCTATAGTAATCCGATTTTGTTGCTATTTTTTGTTGCTTTTTATTTAATGATTTTACTGGCTTTAATAAAGTTTTTTTAATCTTTTTATTTCGCTTTTAAATAATAATTTTAGTCCTCTTTGCCAAAATGTTTTTTTCTTAATTTTTCAAGGTGATTAAAAATACATATTTAGGGTTGTGTAACTTGATTGCTTTTGCATTTGTCCAATGCAAGAGCTTTCAAGCGCATGTTGAAAGAAAGTCTCTGTAGCATTTTAGTTACCATATCATTCCTTACCTGTACACAGATTAGAGTATATTGCTTGTTTTTGGTCTTTTACTCTCTTATTTCGCGTTATAACAAAGACATGATGTAAAGGAGACGAAGTCATATCTTGTTCATTTAATCTATTTTGTTTGTTAAAATGGTTTGGGTTATTTCTTAATTATTAGTATTAAAACATATAAGAATAAATGCTTTAAAATGTGCAAATTTAGATGAAGACAATTATTCCGTTTCGGAAAGATGATACTCTTGTTGATTTAATTATCTCAATACTCAAGCAATATTACTAGCATCAACAATGGAAAGTGTATCGGTAACTAAATGGCTAATGGTAGTAAAATCTTTCTGAGGCTGCAATTGTAATTAATGACCACTGCGGAGTTAGTCTTGCGACAAGAAGCACTTAATTACAAATCAACGTGCAGTCAACATACCAATTAAAAAAAAAAGAAAACACAGATTAAGATTTTATTTTGTTTTTATATGTACATTTTAATAAAAATATGTGTTATTTAAAACATAAGTTTCTGTATTGTATAACTCCAAAAATTGTTTATTTAGTTGTATTTTTATTTGTTTACATATATTTTTACTCGTTACTCAGTTTTCTACTACAATTTTTACTGTGCTTCACTCTCTCTCCTCTCTCTCTCTCTCTATATATATTTATATANATACAAATTCGGGGTGAGATAAATTTCATAACCACAATTATTTAATAACCATCTAATTTTGTTAAAATTATACTGTATTTTTTAATATTATTGAAAGATAATCACATCAAATGATATGAATTATTGAAATTAATATAAGTTTCACAAAAATTTAAAGACTTAGTTTGCTTTAGTAATTTTGTTTTAACCATATTAAAGATTTGGTTGCTGTGCTACACGCAGATTTTATTAAACACTAGATGAATACCCGTTCTTCGCACGAGAATAGTAAAATATAACTAAAAATAAATACATCAGCATCGAGAAACACTACTGAATCATGCACAAAACTAAAAATAATGTATCGACACAATTAAAGAACTTGGTGGAAGAGCCAGGAAAGGGAAATTTTTAGGGTAATTAATAAATCAGAGAGATTAAAAAAATGGTTGTATCAATATGGGTATGTTTAAGGTTTCTTCACATAAATCTTAACATAACTAATTACATCAGTTTTCAGTATGCTTGCATGATTTTCATTACAAATTAGGCATATGTAAATAAATAAAAACAAAGAAATATTTGTCCCGCTTTCTAATAAATTGGTAATAAAATAGTTCGGATGCAATATTTCTTAGTTCTGAAAATGTCGTTTACCTGGTTCTGCCACTTAAGTTTTCAATTATTATAGTTAAAGTAATAAAAATGTTTTGTACTTTATATTATTTATTGCGCTTTTTGACTGCTTTGCGTTATTGAAGTAAGTAAAACCTGTTTATTTGTAGTTTATCACATTAGAATAAAGATAAAATGCATTTTGTATCACTACGCATGATGCTATTGCATTATCAAGTAAGGTACATATCCCTTTCGAGGACCGTAAAACTCTTATTTACAAAGTATTAGTATGAAAACTGCTAATCATTGGTGATGTTTTAGTAATCACTAAATATATCAGCATAATATTTCATACCTATTGGGAACATATTACATAACCCTCCAACATTTAAGTTTTGTGAGAAATACATTTGTCAGTGACAGCCAACTAAAGTCGAAATTTAAAAAAAAAAACAGAATTCTTATTAGAACTTGATAAGATTTTTGGAGCGCGGGCATTTCTCTATCTGACCTTTAATTTAATATTAAAATACTTATATTTTAAAACTATATTTTAAAGTTCTTTATATTCTAGTCCATTAAAATATTAATTCGCTATCTTTTTTAATACTGAAAAAATATTTTTTGAAATTACGGAAAACCCATTGTAGAATTCTTATCAAAACTGAACCAATTACCACACTGGTAGTAGAACATATTACCGTCAGTAATGCACAATAAGTAAGAGCCATCTGTAAATTTCTATTTTCTACGATTTTTCTATTAACCTTCTTTCCCCTTTAACTTCGCTTTTTAGCACATAGCTTGTTTCATTTTAATTAATTTATATTATCAATATTAATTAAGCATTAGTATCAATAATAATATTGTGATTTTTTACGAACCCCAAAATGAATAAGTATATTTTCTCCATTACTTTTGCTATATTATTATTGCTTATTATTATTTCTTAGTAAAGTTTTTTTTAATATCAGTTAACATATTACTAACATTAATTAAGCATCATTGTCGTCAATAATAGTAAGATGATTTCTTACTGTTCTTCTAGATAAATATAGTTTATTTTTTTTAATTTCAATATGCATATATCATCTAAATTAATTAAGCGTCATTTTCGTCAATAATAATATGACGATTTCTTTTACGTTTCTTCTAAGCGAATTAGTACCAGTTTTCCATTAATTTTGCCTTTGAATACATAAATATTTTTTTATTCAATTACCATTGATTTTAAATAATTATTTTTTAGAAACACGTTTTAAAATAATTATTATAAATTAAAAAAGCGCGTTGCATTAGACAACTTTATAAGTATAAATTTGGTTAGGTGACTTATACCATGCGTGCTGCTACGTAATGCTGTTCATTTAATTAATCCAATACAGCGAATTAAAAATAGTTAAGTATTTAAATCCGCGTAATAAACTATTTTGTTATCATATAGAGCTATAAGCTATCAATTATCACTGATGTATCTTTAAAATATGTGAAAAATGATTCATTAAATTTAAAACAATGGCTAACGCTTAACCAATCAGAAAATTCCATTTAGTCTTTCACTCATCCTGCTAGAACGTTTTGTCGAAGAATGTTCTAATGTCGACAGTGACCTTTCTCGTGCTTTAAGCTTTCTGTATGCCGAGTTTCATAGCTTTTGTCCGGTCGTTTTAGGAGTCTATAAAGGACACACAGACCGACATTAAATTTTATATATATAGATTTAAGGATTTGACCAAAATATTATATAATTTTACCTCTTCTTGCAATAATTATTCACGGAGAAAAAAATTATTGTAATGTTATCGTACTGTATGATAATGAAATTTCTGCAAAAGAAACAACATAATTCTGGTTAATAAAACCATCATATATGGCATCTAAGGCATTCATTTAGTTATATATATAGTTAAATATATATTAATTAAATAACAATAATTTTGAAAATCAGAATTTTTGATAAACCGCTATCCTTTCATAGGGTAGCGGTTTATCAAAAATTCTGATTTTCAAAATTATTGTTCTTAATAACACGCATTTAGTAAAATAAATAAATAAATAAACAAAAATTAAAAAAATAAATATAAACAAACAGATGAATTTTATGCCATGCTAAGTTACCATGATAAAACTATCAAATTTCGTCACATCCTTATAAAAGCATATTTTATTGTTAATTGCAACAAAGCCAGTACCAAAGTACTTCGGTAAAAATTATTGAGCTTTTTGGTGTTTTCATACAGTCAGAAACATTTTCAATTTTACCATATTCTGGTAGTTTTGACAATACTATTTTTCTCAATGTACTGTTTGAGGCAATAGAAATATAGTTACAGATAGAAATGTATTAATACTATTTTAGAAACATTAAATTGCTTTTCAATTGTCCTATAGCCCTCAACTTTTAGATTTTTCTAAAAATATCCTTCCTTCGACAAAAAGCAAATTAGATTATTTGGTTAAAGCAGTATTGAAAAATTCTTTTTCAAATAAATTCCAAGAGGAAACTTATTTTTCCTTTTTTAAAAAATTCTCCGAATCTTGTTTCAGAAAACAAGTAGGATACAAAGCAGTTTGTGAAAGCAAAAGGATACCAATCTATTTAACATACATCATACAAAAAAGGACGCAAAAGATTTCAGCGATATTATTTGGAAATGTTATCATACCAACTCTTGAATATCAATTGTTAGGTGTATTAAGATATAAATCGTACATTTTTGTTATGGATGTTTTCTTTTAAATTTCTAAAATTATTTCATAAGTTAAAACTATGCTCAATTTTCAATTTAGATGAGAAATTTTAAATTTATTGATATTTATCTAATGATATCTACTAGATGTTTGATGAATCAGTACAAATATACTCCTTAACAAAGTAATGATTTATAATAAGAATAATTGTTAATGCCTGCTCAATAATATGTCCAAAACATTAATTTTAGGTAATTATTAAGATCATTATAATTTGTTTTATAGTTAAGGTAAGTGCTCCAGTTTAACTGAACTTACTTGATTTACATTTTAGAAAAATTATGGTTTTCCTAGCTTATCTTTGTCATTTTTTCGGTTTCACATTATTCAATTAAAAAATGTTTTTCAATTTTGAAAAGATTTTGAATCAGGAAAAAGAGATAAAGTATCTTTAAATGAGTAGTAAATCTTTGAATGAAAGATGAATGTCGATATCAATGTTTCGTTAAGCTATCAAAACACACGAATCTTTTTTCGAAAACATGTCCTGCACAGTAAAAAATTCCGGATAAAGTTACGGTAAAAAGTACTGGCACCCTGGCTGCGTCATCCGTGAAATTTTATACAGTGTACTTTATTATATTATTTAACTACAGGGATTCAGTGATTTTGCAATAAATAGTACTTTAAGAATTACAGTATATCAGACTTTTTTGTTCTGCAAATTTTTGTTCCGTCAAACTTTATGGTAAAAAGGGATTTTGATACAAAACTAATTTTCGGATCATGCACTAATAGTGCATCATTTTTACCAGCGCCGTATTTTTACCATAATTTGTTTCGGAGTTTTTATACAGAGTTTTTTACGAACTTTTTTTGCCTCATATTTTGAAGGAATTCCAAATTTACCGGATCACATTGGCAATTTTAAATTTAATTGAGAGTGTTGTTGCAGTATTTTCAGATGCTTGTACTTGTGATATTTTCAATTTGTTTTCAATTACGAGACTCAATTACGAGATTCAATTAAGATTCGTCACCTTCTTTTGATTTTCAATTTAACAAAAATATTGTGCGTTAGCGAGGTTGCTTCTTACTGCTTTTCAAAGATTATCTATTAAGAAATTCTTCTTCAGTGGAAATATGTTGCATTTGTTGATATATGCTGTAAGATAAGAGAACAAATTGAGATAATTGGTGGGATCTAAATAATAGGAACGTAATGAAACACATAGTCTTTTCCGGCGGTACATATCAAGATTTACTCTTTTGGTATCTTCTACTTATGTTTCTGATAAATCTAATCTTAGTCTTCTGAGACCGCATACATGATAGATCAGACGTTGCTAGTACAATTAAATCATCTTCAAATCCCATTGATGTCTGGTTTTATTCGGATACTACTTATGTTGAGGGCTGCAGGGTCCTAGAATAGCACCATACGTGATGGAGTGTGAGTATTAAATTTCAGTTTGTTTTTTTATACGCAGTTAAAAAGATATCTTATCTTAAAGTTCGATTGCTGTACCACAATTTTTTTCTGAAAATTTTCAGCATTTTTTTCATAGAGTGTGATAGTATTTCGTAAAGTAAAAATATTATATTTGAAATGAAAGCCAAACAGGGAGATAACGTTAAAAGAATATGAAAGTAGAAAAATTCGTTAATGAAAGTTAACCAAGACGGGGTGAACTAAATTTGGAAACAGGGATTACATTTTTACGAATAATAAACGAAATAAAACCGAAGCATGACTAACCAAAAGTAAAAAAAAAAAAAGAAAAAAAAAGTAATGTTTGTGAAAGGAATCCACACTACCGATGCCGCCTGGAGCGTACGCAGAGCAAATGTTCTCTTTTAGGAAGAAGAAAAATGTTCGATAACGCAAGTTTCAATTCCAGCCAGGGTCATTCGAGTATCGCTATTGAATCTATCGTGAATGTGTATGTTATATATGTTATTGTGTTAATTGCAATTCACCGTATTAAATATACACGCAGCAGATTTTGGCAGACTCATAGATAAATTTGTTAGTGGAAGTAGGCGATCATTAGACGACAATCAAGCATGAACAAGTACACAGACGAGCGTGGTTCCGAAAATTTATAATTAATATTTTTATAATTAATAGTGGATTTGACTAGTAAATGGAATAATTTTTCCAAACGCCTCTCTTTTATTGAAAATGACCTATATACTTCCAACAACAGCTACATTTTTTTTAGTTTTTTTAAAATTAATAACCAATAAATAAAAATAGTAATTGTTGAATTTTAAATAAATATTGGTGAATTTTAATTTTAAAATTTTCATTAGATATATTTAGCATGAAAGCCAATTTTCCACTGAGGATTTAGTTAAGGTATTTGCGATAGTTAATTTGGTACTTTCCCTGCTATTTGAGTCAGTTCTACCCTATTATTTATTCAGAAGGAACATTTCATTAAATATGAATCATAGCCATCCCGCCTTGAGAACTAGATTAATACGCATTCAGTCTAAACAAATACGCACATTCAGATGATTTGTTGTTACGCCTGATATCTCTTTGGATAATTATAGTTTTATATATTTTCGAGTTTAAATATTTTCAATATACATACTTACACATTCTAATCATAATGCTGCCACTCCACGCACGTGGCAAAATAAAAAGTATTGCTTTGGATACGAGTCTCAAACGGGTAAACTTCCCATGCATTAATTTCACAAATAATTCTTCCGCGGCGAGTAAAGAGTTCCAATAAATATTAGATTTCCGTTATGCGTTTTCTCATATCCTATTTTGTTGAGTGCTGAATGTAACCCACTGGTAATTAAACGGAAAATCCTTTGAGGAAATTCAATTAAATCTTTGCATGTTTGTTCAGTTCAATTAGAATTTACAGTATGCAACGTATTATCGACAAGGAGTGACTGCTGATTCAATAAGATTTCATATCTCAACTTAATTATGAGACAAACATTATCAGATTAAAAGTTTACAGCATGAATAATGATGAAGTTCGCGTTTCTATTTATGTTTCATTATTAAATGGTAGAATACCACTACAGAAGCTGTTAATTCAAAATGAATAGGCGCGATAAAAGTTTTGATTGCAAATAATTTTTAGTGAGGTAAAATTTATGAATTTGAAAATTTATCTTTCATTAGCTGCACTTAAGTTAAGACAAATTTTAAAAATATTCATACATAGCAATTTGTTAGACCATCTGAGATTCATTTGATCAAATTTTGATTGCAATAACATCTTAAATAAAAGCTAGTTTGCAGGTTGTATTCTCCAAGTTTTACTCATCACTCAAGATTACATTTTACATTCATAGAAAATATCAAGTGCGATATTAAAAGTCTCAAGAAATTGAAGGTGATAAATAAACTTAACATCCAGGAAAAACTTTATTAGCTTTCAAAACTTAAAGATGGCAAAATCAATATGCTTCGATCACTCATAAACATATTCTAGAATAACCAGACATGAATGAGAAAAACAAAGACTTAAAGAAAGAAATATAGTTGGCAATGAAAAACTGAAAAATAAAATATAATGGAAAATTGAAACTAGAAAAATCGCGGTAGCCAATGTATGGGGGTTGGTAAAGGAAGCAAACCAATAGTTTACTTAGTAGAATGAATTGTATAGTATTTAAAAAATCAATGGAATATTAAATGGAACAAAGTGTGCTCTTAGATGCAAGTCAATGTTTTTAATGTTTGAACGCCTCGTCAAAAGTGCGTATTCTTGTGCCTTAGTACCATTTAAAAAGTGGTAATTTTTTTTATAAATCTTTTTTAAAACTTAATGAAAATTTGCTTTTTTCTATTAATTTTGTATAAAACTGAGAAATATGATGCTTATATGTAATAAAATATTTTTTTTAAAAAAAGTATTGCGCATTTGTTTATGTTCAGAGTTTTATGTTATTAATATTTAAAAAAATATAAATATTTCAAAATTAAAAATTGTGTATTTTTTTAATTTTTTAAAAAATATGTTCTAATATGAAGAAGAAAATTTTGAATTTTCTAAAAATACTTATAAAACTAAAAGGATATTACGTATTTGTAGAAATTTACGCTACGAAAAAAATAATATTCAATACAACACGGAGATATCCTTTTTATATATGATACGTCGTCTTAAAGTAGAATAAAAACCCAGAAAAAAATGGATCATGGTGTAAAAGACAATAAAAAATCTTCAGAATAGTTTAAAATTCCTCGACAAGAAAAAATGAAATTTTATTTTGTATTTTAATTCAAATAAAAGCCTAGCTTTTTCACTATTCTAAAGAAAACTCATTGCAATTTATTTATAAAGAAGGAAATACCTATATATTAAAGATTGTTTTTAATCTTGAATACTCTTAATGAAACAATAAACTAAAGAATGTTTGCAACATGAAGAATCTTAAGTAGAATAAAAAAAACTGAATATTTCTCAGAAAGCATTTTCAAAAAATCATTTGCTGAAAACATTCCCCCCCTTAATATGTAAGGTATTTGATTTTTATTCTGAAGTAAGTATGAAATTTAATTATACTTGTGTTGGGTAAAATTTATTTCCTGATAGTTATTTGTAGTGAAAGAATTGAACAAGGTATCTCTTTCACCGAAACCATCTAAGTGAAAAATATATGTTAGAATTGAAGTATCATTAACAATTTATTATCAAACCTTAGAGTTAACTCCGAAGTGTGAGTTTGGGTTCCAAAATATCCAAATTCTAATGTCTGGCCGTATCAAAAATATTTCAGTATATATGTTTAATGGAACTTCTATACAGCAACAAATTTATAGCCAATAACAATAAAAATTTATGTTACAAAATACCTTTTCAAGAATAGAGATTATTTACGTTACAAAATATCTTTTTCAAGCATAGAGATTTATTAAACATATGTGTGTAATACATTGTGAAAAAATTCTGGATTCAAAAATATCCGCACCCAGGGTGACGGTACTTTTTAAAGTAAAATCCATTTTACCAGGGCATGTGACGTAGCAAAAATTCTGATTTATCCTAATTTATATAGTAATAATTACCGTAAAATAAATAAATAACTTTAATTAAATAAATATCATTATAAAAATTACGGTTTAATAATTTACAATCAAAATGAATTATACGGAAAAATGGTTTTTACGGTTGATTTGTTCGAAGTGCCTGTATTTTATACTATCACTTGATCTTCAAATTTTTGCAGTATACCTGTAATACTATTATAAGTGCAAAATAATATTTATAGTATTGATTTTCTCAGCTGCTTAAATTTTATTTAAAAAGTGGTCATCACGATTCGCAACAAATTAAAATTTATACTTGGGAATATACACTGAAGAGCCAAAAAAACTGGTATACCTGCCTAATATCGTGTAGGGTACCCGCGAGTACGCAGAAGCGCAGCAACACGACGTGGCATGGATTCGATTAATGTGTGAAGTAGTGCTGGAGATAATTGACACCATGAATCCTACAATGAAAGTTCATGTCTGGGATTTTTATTGAACATATTTGGGATGCCTTCCAACGTGATGTTCAGAAGATATCCCCACCCCCTCTTACTCCCACTGGTTTATGGACAGCCCTGCAGGATTCATGGTGTCAATTATCTCCAGCACTACTTCACACATTAATCGAATCCATGCCACGTCGTGTTGCGGCGCTTCTGCGTACTCGCGGGTACCCTACACGATATTAGGCAGGTATACCAGGTTTTTTGGCTCTTCAGTGTATAATGAGTAACACTATAAAAAGCAATAAATGAGAAGTTACTGTTTACTGTTAGCCATCTATAACTACGACCTTGTATTGTATAACAGTTCAAATTCCAAATCGTTTTTTTTATCTCATTTGAGATTTTTAAAAAATTTTGATATGCTATGAATTATATCAGGAAACAACTGATTGCATTTCTTTGTTTCCTTTTTTCATTCTTCAGTTTCATTTTTTATCTATTTTTTGTTATATTTTATATCAAGCTAAGCACTAGCTGATAAAAAGATCTCGAAGGAGACAAATATTTCGACAGCAATAGAAAAGAATAATCATATTTTAAAGCAAAAAAGTGAACCAAAATCATGAAAAAGCACTTAAAATTGCAATAAATTTCGAGCAAATTGAAATTTCAAAATGAACTAGTGGTAAGTTTATAATTAAAAATGGCCTTACTAGCACGTCAAATTTCAAGTATATAGTTGCATTTCAGGAGACAGTAGATCGGCCGATATAGTACATCCTTACTTCAAAATTAACAGTTGATAATTCTCGAAATTATAATCTAATCTTAATTCCTTTTTTTTTATTCCATGGAATTTCTTGTACTTGTTCGCACTATATCTTTATTTCAAGATTCCAAGTTTCTTATAGATATCACGCAGCAAAATGAAATGTAACACAAACCAAAATAAAAGGAAAAAATAGCAATAAAATCACTGAAATTTGAAAAAACTAGTGTTAATTTATAAACTGAATGATGCCCTTTCAGTATGTCAAACTGTATTCCTGCCGCTTGTAAAGCGACACGAACTTTGTTTCTTACTACAAGTTTAGCAGTTAATTATTCTCAAACTAGTCATCGAATGTTATTTTCTTATTTCATTGTATTCCATGTGAATTTTTCAACAGGCTTTTATAATTTTAGGTTCCTAGCCTTATAGTTTTTGCACAACAAAACAAAATGTAACGTTAAATTCAGCATTCAAAACAGTTTTTGAATTTTTTTATTTTATAATAGAAACGTATTTAACACACCTTAACTATAATAAAGTAATGACTTTTTTTTAAGCATAAAAAAGTATTTAAATAATCAGATCTATGGGTGTTACAGAAATCGGACATTACTACACCCAGCTGATTTGTAGGTTACACATTTTTTTTAAACTGTAGATCTAAAGTTTAAAGTTAGTGTATATAGAAACACAGTAAAATAATTCAAAACGTTTATGAAATGACTTAAATCAAAGATAAATAAGTTTTAAGTATTTGCTTTTTATGTTTTCAATTGAAATGTTGACACTGGTTCGATTCTTACATTTTTAGAAACCCAATCACTTAATCATTAACTCGAAACGTGTTTAGCACAGAAAAATAAAGCTCATATTGTCACTAGCTGTGAAGATAGTCAACTAATTATCCTCTCGGTTAAATTTTAAGACATATATAAGTGAACTAATGTAACATAAAAAAGTATGTTACATTTATAGAGTTAACAGCACCAATGTCCCATATTGACCCTTTTGAATGCATATTCTTGTTGTTGTTGTAATGAAATATAATACAAGTAGTTATTAGTAAAATGCTTTTAAATGCAATTTTGTCACCATAGAGAATTATATTCTGAAAATATTTGAAGGCATTACATTTATGTTTAATTGTCGTCGAACATAGCTACTTAATATGCAAGCGCACTCACTCTATGCATTCGTCGTATGGTGTGAAGACCCTTTTGAACATCGTTTGCAATCGTTTAAGTTCACCGTGAAAATATGTACAGATTTTACTAGTTATAGAATGAGGATATTTACAATTTACCATTTAAGTCTTTGCAAAATGTATAAAATAACTTTACTGAACAACTTCAATTTGCTTTTTCTCTGTTAAGCCTAATTCGAATTCGTGTACTCTCTCTCTGTTTTGGGATTGATTGTTTGATTTGGCTCTTTGATTTACAAACTTATTTTATTTTGAAAATCAATGTATGCATGCATCTCAAATTAATGATTCTTTTTCTAGTCTCGTAAAAATAACTTAACTGTCTTTTATGTGTATCGTACCGAAATTTTATACTAACTTAAATAAAAGAACATTTTTGGTGTTTCACTACAATAAGAACTACCATTGGTATTGCACCATTTTGGTGTAAAGTAGTTGCTGCCATTATTTGTGACACTATAAAATGCTTTTAAAGAGAGGAAATACGTTTCTTAATATTAAATTGATTTTAACTTCGTATTAATGTCTTAATATTTCATGTATTGCCAGAACGATTTCTTTGAAGCAGATGAGCAAACTAAACAGAAATTTTTAAATGATAATTGCTGCTCATAATGATTCATAGGTTGGGAACATGAGGGTATGAATGTAAATTCTAAAAACTAAAAATTGTTTAATAAATTTTATGATTCTATAAGTAATGGTACTTGTAGTGAATCTACCACAACGAAAATGTAATTCCAATTCACTAGTATATAAGACATGGTAACTCGATTCTATGGTGGGGTACCTTTTCATAGATGAAGGTTGACATTGTCGATAACAACTCTCCCCACAATGGTGACCTTCGGACGAGATGTGAACACGCATAACCTTGACAGAAATGTCCACTTCGATTTGAACATGCCTACTTCGATGGATAGTTCACATTAAACAGTTGACTTGCTACTTGGAACTATGACATTACCCTCCTCACGCTGTTGCTTCTCAGTCTCGATCACACACAACGTATACATTCGACTACTAAAGGCAGCACAAGAGCGACCACGACCGTGAACTTAATACAGCTCTCACAATCAGCATGCACAAAGTGCGGTGATCTTCACACAGTTCTCCCGGCTTCTCTCAAAGCAGCAACGAATCAACTAGTAGTATCCGCTCATCGAGTTCTATCATAGATATAATTCTGGTGGGAGAGTACTGTAGTGTATCTACCACTACAAAAATGTAATTTTAATTCACTAGTATATAAGACAAGTTAACTCAATTCTATGTTGGGGTACCTTTTAATAGATGATGGTTGATATTGTCGGTAGCGCCTCTACCCACAGTACTTAACTTGAAAAAATATACGAAGTGAATCTATTTAAATATCCTAAAATTAAATTTATCATAAAATAGTTTTTGTATGATTATTTAACATAGAAAATCTAAACATTAAAATTCTTGTCATTTCATTTAAGTTTTTTTAAAGTATTGAATTGCAACAAAAATATATTCCCTCTTATTAACCATAATTTCTGAAATGAAATTGTTTGGTAGGCAAACATTTGCAATACAAATATTTGCCAAAAAAAGTTTTATAAACATTTACACAAACACTATTAATAAATATGTTTAAGTCATCGATTAACCTAATGGCGTGCGAAAGTTATTCTTGAAAGCTAAAAAGATATTAAAGATCATTTTGAAGATATCTACATCTGGAAAGTAATTAAATATTCGAAGTTAATGACCAAACTTCACTAAGCAGTGCTAGCGCATTTTCTATAATTATGTTTTTAAATTTCATGCTAAAAAATAAATACTGCAAAGTTGGTGACTTTACTTTTAAATTAAAAAGAAATTGATTAGTTTTCCCGGAGAAGTCTTGTCATTTTACTTAATTTATCATTCAATAAAAACATAAAACTAGATTCTGAAATTAATAAGTTGTGTAAAAAATGTTTAAAAAATTCTAAACACAAAACACTAATGAAGATTTGGTGCGTCGAGGAAATTGATCGAGAATTAAAAAGCTTGTGATTAAGTATTTAAAAATAATTTGACCTTTTAATTAACTTTTTGGATTAACAAGACCTTCAGCGATTTAATTATTTTAGATGATATTTTTTCTCCCTCTTTCATTTGAAATGAAATTTTTTTTGTAAAGATTTATAACATTTTATTTTTATTTGAAAACTATGTTGAGTTACTTAAGTTTGATCTTTTACATTTACCCAAAAGATTTATTCATGACTGAAATTTGCTGCATTAAAAATTCTCTCTCTAATGTGCTCAGAACAATAGTTTGCTAAAATGATTTCAAATTTCATATTTTGTCAATAACCAGTCATAGCTACTTAATATGCAATATAGCTCATTAATTCAAAGCAATACATTGTATTTTTTTAATATTTTTAAGTAAAACACGAAGTAATATTCTCTAATAAATATTATTTTTTTCATTACATGATATATATAAAAAAAGGACAAATTTCATCGAAATTTCTCGTTATCAAATTTCCCTTCATTAAAGTGACGGTGGTTGCTTCTCAACAAAACAATCACCTGCGCACACACTTGAGGTTTCTATTGTTCAGTTTGACCAAACTTTTGAATCAAATGTTATTCCAATATCATAGAATCCTCCTCATTAAGGATTTTCGGAATGTATTATATATATCTCTGATGCAGCCTATCCAAATGACCTTAAAATAATCTACTAATATTGTTTTCTAGACTTTGGAGATGCTATACTATTTTTTATGCACTTTCATAACTCTAGAACAATCTAATACTTTAAAGTTTTAATTTTCATCCAATGTGTTTGAAATATATTTTTGATACAAAATTGAATAGAAACAGCAATCGACAGCGAGTCGATGTGTGAGAGCTCGCATTGCGTGATGAAGAATGATTCGCCTGTTCTTCTGCCTTTTTCGAATTTCTCCGATGACTTCTGGCAAACAAATGGTCGTGTACCATTCAGAATTGACTGAGTATGAAAGGTATACTCACA
>NC_092207.1:47749037-47772069 GCF_043381705.1 Parasteatoda tepidariorum | reverse complement strand
ATCGACCACGATTAAATTCGTTATACCAATTTTTTACAGTGCTGTAGGATGGCGCTTTATCGCTGAATAAAGAATTAAGTTCATCGAAGCACTCTTGTCTTGACAATCCACGTCGAAAGTTATGAAAAATAATGGCACAAAAATGTTCACGATTCAATTCAATTTTTTGAAGAAGAACTTTTCAATTTACTGTCAACAACGCAAATGAAGCTAGAATGGTAAATCGTCTGGTGAATTTATGTTTAAAAATATCAAACTTTCGATTAAAATCGTCTGCAGTCGCCTAGCAACACTTACTGTTGCCAAGGCCAGAAATATAAATAGCAACCCTCGTATAGTCGCGTGCAAAACCAAAACAAACTCACTCACTTTTGTACCCGATTGTATACAATTTGTTGAGGATATTTAAAGTAAGTCAAATTTGATGCTTCAGAAGCGAATATAATTCATCAATGGTGTGAATGAGCGTATGTTAGTGTAAGCATTCTTCAAGATTGATGTTTAAATTTAACAACACTGCTGCACTGTTAAAAAAATACGAAAATCCATTTTTAGCATAAAATTTTACGGAACAATAAATATTTGATATATCGTAATTTTTATAGTAATATTTACGGAAGTATCACCAAATACACTCTATAACAAAAAAAAATCGACGCACCAAGAACGCACTAAGACGCGCAAATTCGACGCTCGATCAGGCTGGAATGATGCCGAGTGAGGACGTATAGTCTTTAGCAACGAATCCCGCTTCCAACCGTGTCCTGCCGATCATCGAAGGCGTGTTTGGAGACGCACAGGGCAGAGGAGGGATCCTGTCTTCACTATTGCACGCCACATCGACCCTCAATAAGGCATTATGGTCTGGGGTGCCATTTCCTTTGACAGCCGGAACCCTTTGGTCGTCATTAGAGGTACACTTACTGCACAGTGGTACGTCGACGACTTCCTGAGACCTATTTTGCTACCGTTCCTTTTGCAGCGCCCTTGGCTGGTTTTTCAGCAGGACAATGCCAGACCACATACGACACGTGTTGCTATGAACTGTCTGCAAGCTTGTCAAACTTTGGTCTGTCAGGCTTCCTTGGCCTGCCAGATCACCAGATCTGTCTGGGATATGATGGGAAGGCGATTGCATCTGGCCCGGAATGTTGATGACCTCGTTCGACAATTGGATCGAATTTGGCAGGAAATACCGCAAGAGACCATCCGGGAGCTTTATCGGTCTATGCCACACCGTGTGGCAGCTTGTATCCAGGCTAGAGGCGGATCAACACTTTATTGAACTTGTTACTGTAACTCTGCAATAAATTAATCAATTGTTCTGAAATTTTAACCATTTATTATTCTGTACATTGTCTTAATATCCACCAATTTTCGTTTCAATTGGACAACTCCTTCTTGGTGCGTCGATTTTTTTGTTATAGAGTGTAGTTGTAATTAAATAAATATTACTGAAGGAATTACAATATAAAATTTTATGGTAAAAATAGATTTTGCAATAAAAGGAATTTGATAGTAGTAAGGATTTCACCAATGATGTACTCAGGGTGACTGTACTTTTTACCGTAATTTGACCTGGAATTTTTTACCGTGAAGTTCTGGATTTTCTTTATTTTTAATTTCTTACTTTTTAACCCCCTGTCGGTTCTGCACGTAAAAAGTTGTATTTTGACATGCAATCTTTTCCGATAACCACCGTTAAATAGCCGACCCAATTTGTGAGTTTACGATTACCAATTTTCAACTCCGAAGCAGTGTAATTTTGAATGCAACCCGGAAGACAAGGGAGCTTCTGGATCAAGTATTGGGGAAAATTTGCCTTCGTGGAGGTTTTCTTAATAGAACTATCCCGCATTTACGTTTTATGGAGATGAAAACCATGGAAATTTGCCATGGTTAGCCTGGCGACAAGAGGACTCCAACCCATGATCCGTCCACCACAGAGGATATTTTTGTCAGAAATATGATCAGTGCGAGCAGGGCGCGGAATATGGACACTTCATATGGAGGCTAGCATTCTATCCCTTAAGCGTCCCTATCCCTTCAACAATCATTCTATGTTCCCCACGGCCATATCTTCCGCATAGCAAAACCGGTTTTTCCGTGTTATTAGATAGGGAAAAAGTGTATTGTGGTAAAGCATTGTCCCAATTTTGACCATTTTTTTCAACAGCCAGTAAGTTACGCTCGATTTGATGTTGATCAGAAATAAATGGCTCTTTCACTAAATTTTTTTGTCTGTTTAATGTTAAATTCAGAGTGACATTTTTCCACAGTTTTTACAGTGTGTACTTTGAAGTAAATAAATATAAAATAAATCCTTTCCGAAATGAATTTGGTATCAATAATGAAAATTCAATCTAATTTGTGCAAAATTATACATTTTCTACTTTAATTATTTTATTGATTTAAATTATGATAATAAGACCTATTAAATTTCTGATGCGAAAGAAATTAATTATTTAAAATAAATATTATCATAATTATGAGGAAAAAAAGTAAAGATGATTTACCATTGATTAAAACAAAAACAAAACTAAAAAATCTCGCATAGTGCGAAGGAAAAATGTATAAACGAATCGTAAATAGTTTAAGACGGGTAATTACCTTATCTAAAGTTTTTAGCCTCCATCTTGAAAAGGGGAACCTTTTTAATGAACCATTTCTAATAACGTTTTTATCTTTACAGATCTTTTTAAAATATTTTACATTATTGTACTTTTTTTACTCAATAGATTTTCAATTTTGAACCCTATTCAGAAGACAAGGGAACTCCTGGGTCAAGTATTGGGAGAAATTTGCTTTCGTGGAGGACTTTTTGTTGTTGTTACTTATCGCCAAAGGTCTGACGGTGTCCGACTAGATCCATAAATCCGTCGATGAGTAAAAAGTCGGATTCAAGGAGAGGAGAAGTGTAAATTTTTTCCTGAAGAAGTCCCAAGCAGCTTGAAATATTGACTCGTCGACTTTTGGTGGAACTTACTTGCATTTGCGTTACATGGAGACAAAACCACAAAAGCTTCCTACGGTTAGCCTGAAGTCAAGGGGACTCTGACTCATGATCCATCTACCAATAAGGATATTTTACGTCAGCACTGCGGTCGGTTCGAGTCGGGTGCGGAATTCGTATTGGCCAGCCACTGCTGGGATTCGAAGCTGGTTCACCTCATTGGGAGGCAAGTGCTCTATCCCCTAAGCCACGACGGCTTCGCAACAATTATTTATCGGCTTGAGGGTGGGTCAAAAAGGACAACACTCAACTAGCTCTAAACTGAAAGAATGATAGTAACAATATTGTCAGCACCGTCCGCCAGCCGTCATTACTACCAGAACGAGCTTTTGCATTTATTAGATTTTGATATTACTTTATAATTCACGATAAACAAAGAAATACTAATGCAAGATACACAGTTTTTGTCACGTTTTAATATATTTGATGTTTAAAAAGCGTAGAGCATTGTATTCAGCTAATCGTAATATTCTGAGTGCATAGTTTTATCTCAAAAAGTTCAAAAATTTCTTCATATAAAGCTGAAACGGATAGAAGTTAAAACAGTTATTAACTGTTCATCAAGTTAAAATGGTTATAACGATAATTCTTAGAAAATCTTAAAAAAATTAGTTGAAAATTGAGGAGTAGAAAAACCCATAAATGTTAATACAAGTCATACTGGTAAATGCAATTTCGCTATTTTTACCTTACATTCAAATTTAAAATATAATAACCATTTTTATTTCTTTTTTTATAAAAATGAATACAGAAAAAGTAATTGGTTTCATAATTGAAAAACTAAGAAAAGAAGACTTTTTACAGGAAAAATATTTCGTTAATATTATTTTTATATTCTTTTCATATTCTACTGTTTCTTACAAAATGTAAAAAATCTGTTTTGGCAATGCTTTGATATTACTTTAAAGTTTTGAATAGAGAGTCTAGATATTTTTTTCTTAGTTTTTATTTATTTTATCTCCGTTCTTTAATTATTTCCGTTTTAGATTTATATTTTAAACCATTTTGAGTATTGCTTTTTAAAATAGTATCTGTACTAGTGTTTAAAAGTTTTTTTATTTTATTCTAAAGCTGTTTCTTTAGTTTCATAGATTATATCGTAATCTTAATTACACCACAATCTCTTTCTGTGCATGTTATATAACATTTAATTTCTTCTGCATATAACATTATCTAACATTTTTAAGGTATTGGATATATATATNGCCGTTTAGGAGGAGTTCAGTGACATACACACGAACAGTCGAAATATATATATAAAGATAGATAGATAGAGAGAGAGAGAGATAAAAGGGAGATTTGCATACAAAATTGAAATTTACATATTAGAGCTCTAAAAATACTGTCGAAGTTAGAAGAAGATGGCGATATTAAAATTGCGGAATTTTGCATTGAAAGTCTTATAAAAATTATTAAAGCAAAGTTAATTTCCCAAAGAGATGAAATACGAGATTGATAATACCTATTAATAGATTAAAAAGCAGTGATCGAATTGGTTTAAATTACAAAGCTAATTTTCGATTGTGTAAACTTTGAAATTTGTTAGCTAAATTAAAAGCTTGAGTAAAATTTGAAATTTGCAATTGCTAATTTTTAGGTCTAGTTCGGTCACATCATAAATAATGGATATGAAACATATTGCCAAAACTAAATTGTCAAGCTAGAAAGTACAAACTTAACAAAACAAAAAGATATTTGACAAAAGTGATAGTGTGACAAAAGACAGTGGGAAAATTCTAAGGTGTGTTCAGTTAAAAACTCATCTGATTTTTTAATTTCCAGGGAGTTGCTCGAATTGGATCTGCGCATGACACCTATACAAAAAAATTTAACTAATCCTCATCCTTGTATCATTCATAAAATATGAAGTCTCTCTCTAATTCAGTATGAACGGAAATCTACTCTGTGAAAAAAATATGGTCAACACAACCAGATTATGGCATCGTTTACCACGTTTCTGGCTTTATGATGAAGCTAAGAAGTTTGGAAATTTTTACTCAATCACTTTAGTAATGATTTTGGTAAAATTAACAATTAAATACTCTTTTATAATATGTGATAAAATTTGTTGAATGGGGGGAAATATGGTAAATTTATCATGATACCCTTGAGCATGGCATAAATGAATGGTTTAAATAACGTATATTTTGGTTTTTATTACCAGATTTTTGGTCTTTTTCTTACAAGAAATGTTATTGTAAGGTAATTTTACCAGAATATTTTCTCTCTCTGTAACTAGCAATAAACATGCCACTAGAGCGGAGAACAAACAAAGCATAAACTCTTAGTTTGATGTTGTTTAGAATGCTTATTACAGTCAATATTAAAACTGAACTAGCTCTTATCGAATTAAAAGATAAAAAAAAGTTACATAATCAAAAATTATTATAAATATGTTACAAAAGCAATGTCGAGAACATATGATACACGTTCAATGGTTCTTTTTTTTTCTTATCGAAATACAAAAGACTTTTTATATTTAAAAATAAAGCCGAAAAAAGTTTTGACACTTGAAACATGAATAGTTTGTTATTCTTCTTTGTAAATAATCGATGATGTCAATAGCTGTTGCTTAACACTTTTTGCTTTCTTAAAAATCTAAATAAGATTTTTTTAAAATGTTAATACGAAAAAAAAAGAATTTTTTTCGGATTGACCAAGCTTAAATGAAAAATTTTTACGTTTTAAGACATGGAAATGCTTAAAAAAAATTTTATTTCATATTTGTGAAAATTCAGTAAAATAGTAAATTTGCAGTGAAATAGTTAATAATGCAATAAAGTTAGGAAGTTTTCTAGGGAAATTTAAGCCCTTTTGCGTTATAAATTTTAGAAGCTGATTTTTGCTAGAAATGCTGCTATAAGCTTGATTATTATTTTTCATACCATGGGACACAAAGATATTTTTTAACATTAGTAGTTAATTCTCTGAGTAAACAATTAATTTTATTTAGCTGAGCTATGATTCCTCACCTAAAAAATAAGAGAAGTAGTTGTAGTCCCAAGTATTTAAGCTTTGGTCAAGCTTAACAAATGGCCAAGGGTAAAGGTTGATAAAAATTTGGATCCCTTAATAATAATAATATTTATGGCTTAATAATATTTTGAAAATTAAGGAAGAGAATCAAATTTATAAAATTTATGTATTTATAAATCTTATTCAATTGTAATTAATTCCATGAAAAATAAAATATAGATTTTTTTTCACTTAAGCTCAAAAAATTTGAATTGTAATCTTTAAATATTTTTAAGTCACTTCATTATATATAATTTTAAATGAGGAAATCAAAATATTTTGAGTAGTCTTAAAAATAGTTTCTTATAGAAATTAAACACCATGGTTTATTTCAGATGGTGAAAAACGTAAAATGTTAGAAACGGTAAAAAGCATAAAAAAGTTAGGAATTATATTTGTTAATTTGCGGCCAACCACTATATTTTGAGGTTCAAAAATTCGTAATAATTATGCATAATTTTACACAGAAAGTGTGCTTTTATGTCTAAAATATCGTCTATAATAATTAATTGGAGAATTTAAAGTTTGGCTCTTGAACCACTAAGATTGAGTCCCAATAGATGGAAATCTGTTTTATAATCAAACGTAATTACGAGGTTTTCTTTGTGCTTTACAAATTCATAATTTTTTCTTTTATAATTCAGATATTTTAAATATGTACAATTGAATATTGTCTAAGCTATAATTGCAAAGTGTTTTAAATTCGACTTTTAGCCGAATATTGTTAATAGAATGATTATACTATAAACAGAGCGAGTCATTATTATATGATATTGTAAAATATGTGATTCTTAAAAGAGTTATTCTTTATACTCTCTAAGAATTCTCATTCTAAAACTATGGAAAAATAACAGCGGCAGTTAGTCCTATAACAGTAAAGTTTACGGTAAAGAACATTTTTTTACCATTATGGGTTTGAAATCGAAATCGCTTACAAATACCATGATTATAAAACCATAAACACAAACCTATACGGATTTTTCACCATTTACAACTAGCGTGGTTTCGAAACCATAAAAAACAAATTTAACTGAACATAGGAGCTAGGCTTTTGTTACATAACGAGCATTTCAAAGTGCTGGACACAAATTGGGAAGTGCAGGATACCAGAAACTCTTCATGTGTTGAAGGGAATGAAAGAAATATTGGGGTGTAAATGCTGGGACTCGAACCCAAGTTCTGTCGATCACCGGACTTACTAATTAGACATCTCGATTATAATATGTATGTTAACCGTCAAATTATGGTTGTTTAACCGTATTGGATGAATGCAATTAAAGCGGTTTTTTTTCCAGTTAACAGTTCGATTACTATCCTATTAATGGTTATCCGACTGCTTAGTTTGAATATGGCAAAATAAATATTAAATATATGGTTATACAACGATTTTTTTCAAGCGAAATTTCTAACAGTGTATAATAATATTCCTAACAAAGTGAATTTTTATATTATGATATTGTAAATAGAATGATTCTTTATGATATCACATTGGAAGAAAAATGGTCAAATTACCAGAATATGGTTGTTTCTGGCTCAATGAGAACACCAAAAAACTTGGACATATTTACCGAAGTGCTTTAGTAATGATTTTGGTAAGATGAAAAAACTTTCAATTAAATATGGTTTTACATTTAGTGATAAAATTTGCTAAATGTGGTTATTTTATCACGATACCTTATATCATTGGATAAAAGCCATTTAATTGATTCAATTTTTTTCAGTTTCGCATTTTTTATTAAAAGTGTGCTAATAAAAACTATAACTTTAATAACCGGAATTTTCGGTAAATTGTGACTATATGAACGGAGAAATTGTCAAATGAATCGTTTAAAAGCCGTGTGTTTTAGTTTTTATTATCAGCTGTGAGAAAATAAGAATATATTTGACGGGTACTAGTGTTTGATTAAGTTTATATCACAAATGATGCTATTATGCTTATCCTATGTTTGCATATTTATCAAATTTTGATTTATTCTGCGAAAGTTTTCGTCAGTCATTAAATAAGGGAAAAACATGCATATTACAATTCAAAAAATACTCTACAATAAATAATTCAGAAATCTAAATTTGTGAATACAAGCTGATTATTATTCAAATGCATTCCATAATATAAACGAAAGAGAAAACTGTGAATCGAATCATTTTTGTTGAATATGTAATGAATGATATGTTTCTACTGTAACTATAGGAAGCAGTAGAATACCATGCATAAAACTTAATATAATACTTGATGTTCTAATACTTTTATTTTTTAGGGATGTTAGTTTAAAGTTTTATATGTTGAATTAAAATGTACTTTTTGTGATGATAGAATTCATCTATCTGATAATATATCTGATTTTTAAATGGATCCTAGTACTATAATTTTTTTTGTTGATTATATTTATATTGCAATATTGCTTATATTAAACATGTAGGCAGCTTGGAGGGAAATTTACTTTACCATATTTTAAGAGTGAGTTACACCAAAATAAAAAACGTCAAGACCATTTAAAGTTTCATTTCTGCTATATTGGCTATATTTTACAATATTTTAACTCGTTTGTTATTTTATAATCTTTGACAACCCTTTTATCAGCTTTTATCAGTTGTGTTTAATAGTCAAATCTGATATAACATACAATTAAAGCCTTTTAGTTTAATTAAAATGATCTCATGAAAAGAAATGCACGAGGTGTTACAACTATAATCAATCTACTATTAAATAAAAAAAAGCATTAATAATTGGTTAATAATCCATTTTTAATATATGGCTTTAAATGGTTTTGAATTCAAACTTTAAATTAAATTTCACAGTAATTTCTATAAAGCTAAAAAATTTTAACCACTTCTGAAATTTTAAGATTGTTATATTGTCCGTGAAAGTAATATTAAGATTAGAATTGAAATGCATATATTTTGTTAGTCTCATTTTTTTCTAAATATTTTTCAAAGAAACTTTTATCTTTAACCCTCTTATATCGTAAAAGCGTAAATACTTCAAGAAAAAATTCCTCTGAGCTTTTATATGCAACTTTTCTTTAAAAACGAATGTAAGATACAAATGTAAGATTCGAAACTTTCTAGAAGCATAACTATATGTTTTATTTCTTGTGTTTTATGTTTACGTTGCTGCACTAAATAAACGAATTTGGTATTTGAAAGGAACTTTTTAACTAATGGCATACAAAATCTCTTTGAATGAGTAAAATCAGTACAAGTTATATTTACTTCCTTCAGTTATATTTGTTTATGGGTTTTCTTACAGACGGATAAAAAAAATCGTTTTTTATATGCTATTGAGTACTAGGTATACTAAATAGGACTTCCTCATTCAAAATAATAATCTTAACAATATGAAATTAATAAAAATTAAACTTGAAAAAAATAATCAGATTTTTTAGACCTGTTTATGGTATAGGTTAGATGGTGTAAGATGGTCATATTAAAATATTACTCCAGATGTAGCTTTTCAGGAAGCTACATCTTATTTAGGAAGAAGCTACATCTTAATACTTGTAACTTTGTAACTTGTTTATTAAATTATTTTCGTGAACACAAAAAGTATACATAATTTTGGTATTTTTTCTATTAATTATAAAATTTTGATCAATTATTTTTTATAAATTAAGTATTTATTTGTTTCTCAATGCATATGTTATATTTGTTTCAACAAACTGGACATTCAAAGTACACGTATAGTCCATTTTTTCCAGAAAAAAAAGGAAGAAAAATATTATTGTTAAATGATGTTATAAATTCTGTGGTCATCTCATCATAAACTTCCGAAGAGTTGTATTTTGAGCAACCTTTTTAAAACTTGAATAGGGCTTATAAAAGGTGTTTTTGAATAAGAACACACATCTTCATTTGCGAATATAACAATGAAAAACTGTTATGTTTTCCATGCATTCTGAGGTAGCAGAATCAAAAAAGTTCACATCTTATTTATAAGCAGATTCTCATGTAAAGATACTTAAGAAAAAAACGCATTTCTATTTGTCTACTATAAGCGAGTGAATATCAGAATAAGAAACAAAACTACAATGAGTCTATTTTTTGATCCTAATAAATGTATTATATTACGCAACAAAAGTAGCTTAAATTAAATAAAAGAAATAAATTCTTTTTAAGTGATTTTTTTTATTGTAAACAAAACAGAAGTAATTTTTGCCCGTAAAAATAAGCTGAAACGCTATTTAATTTAAATTTCTATTTATTATACTCTCATAGATATGCAAAAATGTAAAAGTAGTAACAGCAACTGAAAAGAACAACATCTGCATGTCCGGAATAGTACATGACTATAAATAATATAATGAGAAAGATATTAGTGAAAGAAGGTATCTAAATAATCTGAAAGCTTGGAAGATCTGAAATTATGAAATCTAATTAATGTTTAATAAAGAATTTCAGATTTTCAAGAGAAATCTGGGCTGAGAGGTTGCGTTCAAGTTTTTGATTTGAAAAAGTTTTAATTTTAGTGATGAATGAAGTATGGCTGTATTCCTCTAGCCAAAGAATATGTTAAATGTCATCAACTGCTAATGGAATTATAAATAGATTTCCCAATGTGATGTTTTATTTTATTTTTTCGAGTATAACACTTTAAAGTGGGTCTAAAAATATCTTTTTCTTCAACACAAACAAGAAGTCTTCATTTTCATATCTGTCAGTGATGACTGATATCGTCAATGAGTAATAAAATGAGCATGCCCAGCAGTTACTCATGGAATTTTCCTGACCGAGTGGTCTCGCTGTTCCACCGAACACTCTGTAACGTATAGGTATGGAATTCTAATCTCACAATAGCTATGAATGCATCTTTTTATGTTCATCTGTAATTTATGCTATATCTATTCTTTAAAAGGGCTTATAATAAATTGTACTTTGAATTGCGCAAGCAAGCCTGCATATGTATGTGCAATAATAAATAAATAAAAAATAAATTCTTGGTATAGGAATGATTTTTTAAAATTATTTTTACACCTGTATTTTCTTTTCGTCAAACGTTATGTAAATATAGGTAGAGGGTTCGAATCAAAGTGCAGTCATAGTAGTGTAACAGTAAATAAATAAATTTGATTTCGATACATATACAGGGTCGTGTGCTTAATTCAACTAATTGCTTGTCTTTTGTAAAATTGCAGAAAAGATAGCATAAAAATGAGAAAAACAATACAACGATATTGAACCCACTATCACTACACTTCCGAGCGTTTGACAGAGGAACAACACCCTGTGTCAAAGGAGACTTCAATAATATATGGTTTTCTTTATTTGAATCTCACCGAACAGTATTGCTATTCCGTTAAACTGCGCTGAAGCGTACATGTAGTGGGTACGATTCCAGTTATAACATACGATGCATCATCTTGCTTTGCATAGAAAAATCAGGTTATATGTTTTTCTATCTGAAAATAATATTTAAGACTTTCATTGTACTTAAATAGCAACTAATATACGTAAAAAAATAAGTCCTTGATAAAAAATGGATTAAACACTGAGCATTATATGTCTGAGTATAGTATCTCTAAAACACTTTAAATATGTATTTGAATTTTTCATTCTTGTCCCTTTGACCCTTGTTATATTTGATAAATTATAATAGAATTAGAAATAAAGTCATCTAACTCCTATTAACCATTTAAATAAACTGCCATTATAAATAATCCGTAGAAGTGTAAAAATATCATTGCCATTCTATTTGGTAAGCGGCAAAGACATAAAAAGGGTAAAATTACCAAATGAATGGTAAAATGATTGATAGTTCTGAAGATCATTTTGGTTATTTCATGATGATACTTTAAAGTATGTCATAAAAGCAATTTTATTGTTAAAATTTACTTTTGAAAATCGTATTTGTTACTAAATGTATTGTAATAAGAACTATAATTTTAGAAATCAGAATTTCTGGTAAACAGTAACCATAGCGAACGGTAAAATTACCATATAAATAGTTTAAGCACCATATACTTTGGTAGAATTTTTAGAATTGTGGTTTGTTTCACTGGAAATGTCTTTACTATTCAAGTTTAGTGATTTTGCCACAATTTTTTATTCTGCAAAGGGCTTACTTTTTTTTCGTTTTTTAATAAGGATTCTAAAAATGCATATTAAGGATGATCTTAACAGTACACCTTGTGAGTATATAAAAAGTCTAAATTTAACTTAAATATTTATTTTAGGCATAATAATTAATAAGAGTTGTGCGTTTTTATTTTTTTTTCGGTTATGATATTATGTATTTTCCTTTCTTATTTTTAATCAATGATTAAAATATTTGCTTAATTAGTTTAAAATAATGAAGCACTCATTTTGCAAATGCTAATTAAGATCATTAAGAGGTAAAAATTTAACAATGATTCGCCATTAGAAAAATCTTAAGTAGTCTTAGTAATCTTAGTACATAAATCTTAAGTATATTTAAGTAATAGTTAAAAATGTAATAATTTAAACTTTTAATTTATTTAATCGCTACTTCAAGCATTGAAATAAAATATCTTGATTATACTTATTTAACCCATGACTAGTTATTTAGCCAAACTAATTTAGTGTTTTATTTATTTGTTTTTTTTAAATTTTCTACCCTTCAGCAGTGTTTAAATATGTTTAAAATAAATAATACAATGATAAAAAAAATCCGAAATTCAAAAACGTTTCATAGTTCATCGAAATGGTTTCAAAAATATATTTTTAACTATTTTAAACAAAAGTAAGTCAAATATATAGAGCAATAGAAATTGAAAAATGTTTGAAAATAAAATACTTACAGCGTTTAAGAAATAAATGAGTTATGTCAAAAATATTATACATTAGTACAGTGCATAGCATGTTAATAGTGCGTGATTAAATATCTTTTTTAGTATTCTATTGTGTTAAAACTATTTTTCTGAATATTTCTACTCAAAAAGTTATTAAATTTATTCTGAAAAATACGTTTTTACTTTGTTAATAATTGATCAGCCAGTCCAGTTCATCTTTAAAGTTACTTTTTTAAACTCAATGATCAGACAAAAATTATAATTTTAATTTATGAACTTATTTTACTATGTTAAATTGTTAGTTTAGTTAAGATATTTAATAAACAATGTTATCTTGTGGGAAACACCAGTAATCAGAACAAGAAAATGTGATTAAGCAGACAATTGTAGAATATAATTTATAATATCAAACAATGTAAAAACTTTCTGATCAAATTACAGTAAAAAGTACCGGCATTCTGGGTAAATTACCTGTAAAAATAAATTTACCGTAAAATCCATCTTACGTAAAATCCATTTTACCTTAAAATTTTATACCACTTATTTTACAGTAATATTTATTTGATTACAATGATTCAGTTATTTTTCAATACATGTTACAGTAAAAATTATTTTATATCAGATTTTTTTTGGACTATAAAATGTTACGGTAAAAAGTACCGGCATCCAGTGACAGTTCTCTTCATAGTAATTTAATTGAATTTAAAATAATTTTTTTACAGTATAGCGAATTAAACTAACATGATAAAGCCTATTAAAATTTCGTAAAATTCTTACAAACCAATGCATTGTAACATAGAAAAATTATTTGGCGCTAAAATTCCTCAATATACACAAAATATCCAAGCATGTATGCATGTATTTTAAATTAGAAAATGTGATAAAAAATATTGCAGAAAAAGAATTTTTTCAAATAATAAATAATTTTGAATTGTTGTCTTAAAAAGTACTTTTGCTTTGATATATTATTTTTCGATTCTTGTTAATAATATATAAAATAATAAAAAAACAAGGCAATTATAATATAGGTTTTATTGTAATTCCTGTCTAATTTCATAACTTCTGCTGAATCCTTTTTCAAGTTTTAAAACTTAGTTTTTCCGAATTTTCAATGAAACTAATTAGGACAGACAATAGCTACTGACTCTCGAACGCATATATATCATCGCAAAAATATATAAGAAACTAGTCTCTTTTATTCCAGCTCAGAACTGCATTAATAACTATCAGATTAACAATGGATGCGATTAACAATGATATGCATACTTTTATTTTAAAAATGGATTCAGATTAACAATGGTATGCAAAACAATTTCGCGCACTCCCCCTAATTACATAATAGTATTTGTGTAATTAACGATACAATTCATCTTTTTCAAGAACATTTTTAGACAAAGAGCTATTACTTTATGCAAAAATGCACAAATTTGAATTACATGGTGACGTAGAACATTTATCTGATTTGAACAAGCCATAGAATATAACTTTAATAAAGTTAATGGATCCTGCGTGTCAAGTGAAAAAGTACTTTTGAGACAGTCATAAATATTAGCTCTCTTTATTTCTGTATTCAAGCTCATTTAAAATTTAAGAAATAGCTACAATTGAGAGAGAAATTACTTATTTTTCGTTCTAGAGTTTTATTTTCCTTGTTCTAATTTTGATTGCTTAACAAGTTAGAATGCATTAAATTTGAAAACCATTGCATTGCAACTGGAAATTCTGCTCAAAAATTAAGTTTGGCCTTTGTTTAAGCTTGCATTTAAATAATACACTTTGATAGGTTCATTATTACTGGAGTGCAAGTAGAATTTATTTATTTTTAAACATTAAAGTTATTTATGCTAAAGCATAAAATACCATTTTGATATTTAGAAAATTCTTCAACTGTAATAGAAATCTTGTACTTAAATTAAATAATATTATTTGATTTGCTTATAATAACCATATAATATATTTTTTCTACATTTTTAATCAAAATAGTTACCGTCATTCGGGGCTACTTTGTACAGGATTTCGCAGTTTTTGAACTTTTACATGTAAAAAAACTATGTTAATTCAAACTTTAGTAAAATTTATTGATATTATCTTCATAACTGGACTCAGACGAGTGAATTTGATCAATATTGGCATTATTTGTATGTAATATTTACAAATAATAAGTCAAAACATACCTTGCACAAAGTAGCCCCCAAGTGGGGCTACTTTGTGCAGCGATAGGAATTCAGTTTAATAATCATGTTTTTAGTAAAATATTGATATAAAATTGTTAAAAAAGTTAATTGTTGACATTTTTAAAGACAAAAACATCAAGATATGTAAAGATATTAGTTTGAAAATAATTTTCAGCGTTAAAAAACCATTTTTTTTAAAGAATTTTTTCTTAAAAAGAATGTTTATTTCAAAACATTTGAGTTTAAACAAAAGGAAACCATATACATTTTTAAACATTGAAATGGATGAAATTTTAAAAATAATAATTATTACATATTCATTAACATTTATAATATTGTTAAATTTGAACATAACATCCTTGAATGAACATGACAGAACTTGCTCTTCAGTTTCTGTCAAAATCACCTGATGTCCTATAAAATATATTTTTATGTGTTAAATCGTTTGATTAATTCATTAGAAAAATCTTTGTAGAAGAAAAATAATAGTTTACCAGGAAGTTTCACGTGTTTCTTGTGAATTTTATTAGAGATAGTATTTCTGTGGATTTTGTACTTCCGAGAAGCTTCTGCAATCGACATACCACCAGCAACTGCTTGCAAACATTGTTGCAGCTTTTCTAAAGTGTAATCACGGTAGTTTCTCGTTCCAGGTATTTTTTTATAACGTCTGACCATTTTTCTGTCGAAAAAAAAAACGAATGAAACTTTGCACAAAGTAGCCCCAAAGTGCATTTTTTTTCATTTTCCGTTTATTTGTTATTAATTTTCAAATTTTTTTAACGCTAACATGATATAATTGTTTATTAATATATAAGTAAAAATTTTTTTACTTACGACAATTGTCTTATCAACGTCTTTGCATTTCATAGCTATAGTTTCCCCGCACACTTCTCGACATCCGACGCCCTCGAAAAGTTGTTGACATTGGATGAACGAAACACTTTATGTCAATGTCAACACTAGTTGTTGACATTGGACGAACGAACCCTAAGTGCATTTTTTTCATTTTCCGTTTATTTGTTATTAATTTTCAATTTTTTTAACGCTAACATGATATAATTGTTAATTAATATATAAGTAAAAAATTTTTTACTTACGACAATTGTCTTATCAACGTCTTTGCATTTCAAAGCTATAGTTTTCCCCTCACTTTTCGACATCCGAGGTCCTCGAAAAGTTGTTGACATTGGATGAACGAAACCCACTCTGAGATTGTTTTAAAATTCGAAAAAATGTTTGTAGTAATAGAAGAGACTTCTATCTTCAAATTCCACACATTTTTAACGTGAAATAAACATAATACTGAATAGCAGCACTTAAAAAATGCCAAATTCGAATTTGCACATTCGAATTTGCATCCGAATGACGGTAGTAAATAAAAATAACTGAACAAAATTACTGTACATTTAAAAAAATCAGAAAAAAAATATCATTTTAGAGTTTGATTGAAAACTAACCATATAATGGGGTAAAAATCTATTAATGCAATAATAATAACCTGTAAGTAAAGCTTATTTAAATATATTAATTTTAAAACCTCTTACTTTATTTTAAATTAAATGTTTATTAATTATTTAGCTACAATTTATATAATCAAATATGCTTAATTTGCTTATTACTTTCTTATAAAAAAGTTAATTCTTTTTAAAGGCCTAATATGAAATTTATATTAAGCAAGGTATTAATTCAATATGTTTTGTTGTTTTATATTGACGTTTAAATAATAAACTTTTATTTTACTATTAATTTAAATTTCGAGAAATTATTAACCATAAATTTTATTCCGAAAATGATTGATGCGGATATTAACTTTTAATAACTTTTGTTACAAAACTTTGAATGGAATATATTACTGACAGATTAAATTTCCGTAAATAAATTTGCTAAACATAACTTTTAAATTTAAAGAAATTGTAAAAGAATCTTTCTTTGTGGTTAGCAATGGAATATAATAAGCTTCTACAGTAACATAATTAAATGAAATTAATTTTAAAACAATTAAATGAAATGTTATAAAAGGAGATAATAATATAAATAATAAATCTTTACTCGAATAAATTAATTTCAGACAAAATAAAATAAAAAATTTCCAATACAATCAGATTTGATCTCTTCTGAGGGAATATTAGACTAAATTTGAAAAATAAATATATCTGTAGAAAACTTTCATTTCATTTGGAACTCTTATTACATGCTTGAATAGAAAAAGCTGATGTAAAATTTCTTTTATCAAAGTTTGATCGTCGTTTCAATCAATTTCATGTTTGAACGAATAATACTTCGAAAAAAAATATGATTGCTTCATCGATTGTTAACTTAGATAGTAGCATGACAAATAAATCCTAAGTCTTATATCTGATTAAAGCAAATATTCAAATAATAAGAATTTGTATTTTAATGGATAGTTGCTTAATCAGAAGTCCTCAAACATTTTGAGGACTTGAAGAAAATCCGAACTTGTTTCTTAGCATTTATTTCATTTGAAAATGCCTTATCAAATCTCAAATTTAATTTTGCAAACTGTTTTCCAATGCGTTAATATTTTTATGTACTAGTTAATTTAAAAATCAATTTGAATTTTTTAATGTTAAGGTATTTTTATATTTTCTTAATAAAAATAATCAAAACGCTCTTTTTCCTATAAAATGAATACTTTAACTCAGCTATTGCATTTTAACTGAGTAAATTTACGTTTGTGATCAAACATGTTAGTAAAACAAGCTATTATTCGAAAAATTGCAATATTGCAGTTTTAATTCACAATTTTATTTTGCTTGAAATGATTGGCCTTAGCGGTGTTTCTACTTTATTTTAACACTACTCTAAGTAATTTTTAAACTTTTTAACTATATGGCTACCAAACAATAACGGTCTTAAAAACAAACTGAAAGTAAAGGAATTCTACATTTACTACCTCTTAAGAAATATAGTAAAATATAGTAGTTTCGCGAAATATGAAAAGTATGACAGTTAAACAATTAATACATTATGGAAATTAGATTAATATAAATTTATTTTACTTTCAATCTAGTTTTGAAGATGTCGCATACGATTCAAAATTTTCAAAAATGGACTCTAGTAAGCAATAAAAATTATCTCTTACTAGTTTGATTAGCTAACATTAGAGAAAAATAATTATACATTTTATGCATTGATAAACATTAAAAACTTTTTTTAAAGTTTAGTAGAATTTCTAAAAAGTATATTTGAATTTATTAAATATATTCACATGACATTAAAAATATCTTTATTTGCAAGAGAATAGTGGTAGACGGATCATGAGTTAGCGTCCCCTTGCTGTCAGGCTAATCGTGGGAGAGAGGTTTTTGTGGTTTTCCTCTCCATGTATAGCAAATGCTTGTGGTTCCATCAAAAAGTACTCCACGAAGGCAAATTTCTCCCAATACTTGATCCCGGAATTCCCTTGTCTTCTTGATTGGGTTCAAAACTACAAGGCTACGGAGTTGAACATCGGTAGTCGTAAATCCCAAATTGGGTTGACTGTTCAGCGAATGTTATAAAATAAAATAATATAAAATGCCCAACCTTGAGACTATAATAAAGTAATCATGACTGAATGACTTTGATTTTGTAACTTTCATTCTGAAGCACGGCAAAGAAGTAAACATTTAGCAAGGTTTAGTTAACGTCGAACTAGAGTTTCATTCATGTGCTATTAACGATGATTTTGTATTTATATATGCTTAAAATAAACCCGAGATAGTAATTATACATGTGAGCACTATACTGCGGTTGTGGTAGTAATTACCCCGGCCTCTGAACTGCTTTCGACAACTTTCGTGCATGGACTCTAACAGGTTGGTAATTTCTGCTGACATAGTAGCATGAGTAAATGCTGATTCAAAACAACTTAAACACATAAAGGGAAATCAGCTATTCATCCTTTAGCCCGAAGATTTGAGTCCGAAGCAGTGGCAGATGAAAACCTAATCCATCGTACCAACATGATGGATAGAATTGATAAAATGGCAGTTGCTGATTTTAGAGAGAAAAAAAGTATACTTTTTCGAAGTAATTCTGAGAGAAAAACAGCATATAAGAAAGGTCTTGCCTATATTTTGATTAATAATGACGTTATGCGACCTAATACACTTTTTTAGATAAATGATAAATCTTATAGGACAGCTGAAAATTTGAAGTGTGGACGAACTTTTTGCACTCAGATTTTTGTTACTTTTCAACTAATTTTGCACAAATTGAAATAATTTCATATTAAGGATTGTTTGCTTTCAGCTAAACTAAGTTTTGTCTAGAACACTATAATTTAAATAAAATATTTTTCAGCACAATAAATCTAAAGCGACTACTTCAAATAAAAATGTTTTGAGCTGACATAAAAAGCGCTATTCATAACAAATTCTTTTCAATTTGGACACGTGGACATGGTAAATAAAATATGATTCGATAAATAATTATTTAATCCAATGTTTAAAATTTTTTATGAGATTTTAGCCGCAAATTTTAAAACAAAACTAATTTGTCCATAGAGTCTAGAAAATAGAGATTTTCCACTCGGAGGCATCAGAGATCTCAGCATACTTGGAGAACTTGCAAATTACACTGACGGATATAAAAGTTAAAGTTCGAATTCTAAACAATTTCCCAGAATCCTTCGAAATAAAATTATGCTATCACGCAGGATGATTCTCTTTCCGACCTCCTTTTTCAATATAGTGCTGGACAGAGTTAAAATTAAATATCACACTGAGAGGAAATATCTTCAAGGAGGGTACGCAAATTCTTGCCTTTGCAGATGATATTGATATCTTTCCCAGATCACCAGCTATACTTCAGGAGAGAAGCAGAGAGAGCAAACTTAATAATTAATGAAAAGTAAACTAAATTTATGACATGTACTAGGAGAAGTCATAGACATGTCATATCTGATAATAGAAGACATGTCATAACTGGAAATGGGCTGTATACATTTTAAAAATATAAATTTCATATACCTGGGATCAAATGTTAATAGTAAAAATAAGATAGGCCATGGAGATCTAAATAAAAATTATTGCAGCCAACAGCTGTTGTTTTGGGCTGCATAGATACCTGAACTCTAGCGTCCTTAGATTTAGTACCAAGCCAGACTATATCAAATACTTTTAAGATTTGTACTTTCATCAGACTCATCGGAATCGTGAATTATGACCTCAAAATATAAATGTGTATTAGGTGCATTCAAGAGAAAAATTCTTCGAATTATTTTAGAAGGAGATTCAACGATGAACTTTATTGCCTATATAAAGAAAACGACCCAGCAAATGTACCAAAATTCGAAAGATAAAATGGGCTGGTCATCTAATGTGGTCGCTGGATGCATGCACATCTAAAAAAACTTTCATGACTTACTAATCGACCTAGGGGAAGGCCCAAACTGAAAGTGTCCGATTTTGTAAATAAGAGCCTCCTCGTACTGAACTGCAAAAACTGAAGAACCGTCACGGAGAACAGGTCAGAAGGATTATCCTCTAAAAAGTCAGGGCCCACCCTGGTCTGTCACGCCAATCATGATGATTATGAATTTTTTTAATAGTTCTTATATTTATTCTCTCTATGGATGGAGAGATAAGAAGCTAAGGAATTTCCTTAAAAGGCATTTCTCTATGGACGGATAAAATAATGGCTTTTTTAAAGTTTTCGAAAATAAAGAAATAAATCTCATTTTCTTTTACTTTTCTTTTCCTCTTTCACCGATGACTAAAAAGATACAATCACTGAATCCTCTTTTATATTTTAATGAAAACAAAATGTGAATGATACATGTTTCTAGAAGCTCCAAGCTCTACCTTGTTTACAAATATAATTGTATCACAGTAAATAAGAAAGAAAAAAATACGAGTTTTATTTTTTAAACATAGGCTTAAAAACGTTATTCTGTAAGCAAATATTATCATTTTAGCTGAAAATGTAGGACTAAGTTTGTTTTTGATAAGAAATGTGTAAAAAAATAAAGTAGAGAATTATATTTTATGTATCGTTAAATAAGATGTTTTAAAATTGATATGTAGACGTCAAAAAAGCTTTAATGTATTACCCTCTGAAAGTCCTCTATACGTGTGGTGTGCAACATAGAACACATGGTATAGACTTTAGTTTTACAAATAAAATTCATATGAAATAGATGATAAAACCAACTGGAAACAATATTAAGTCAGCATATTAATAAACTTATTACATTTCGAAATCATTTACATGATCATTTTACTCATTACACTGGCAGTGTTTTGACAGAATTAACACTAAATATATCGTGAGAGTTCATTTTGTTAACTAAACAAAAACAAATGAAATCAATTGATTCATTATTTTTCAACGTTTTATGTTTTTTATTAATTTATGGATAGCTTTTATGTTTAAATTTGAGACCTGGCTTTACTCAAAATATGAAAGAGATTAGTTGAAATAACTACCAATAATTTTTAAGTAAAGGAAGCATTATAATTTTTTCTTAGAAAAAAATACAAAAAGAGTATATTCTAACAATCGTATATTAAATTCAATAAAAACGTTGAATAATTGATTGGAAGTTGAAACAATTTTTGGAGATTATCCTTTATTAACGCTTCACTTTGCTCATTTTTCTGGCAATAACGAGTGTTTTTTAATTATTTCTCGATAATCAATCTATTTAGAAAACAAAAGTTATTCAGAAAAATTGCACTTTCGCGAGAGATATTGAATAAAGAAAGATTAATCTTTACTTTTGTGGAGAAGATTACAGAACTGTGATTAATTCAACTCTTTAGAAAAATTTACGATAATGATTTCCAGTAAAATTTTTTAATTGGAAAAATATATTTTTATGAGTGCTTCTGCTTGTGCGCAAATCCTCCATGTAATTAATGATTGCAGAATCAATAGTTTGTAATTATTTATTTATTAAAATGTGGATTAATTTAAAAGTCTTAAAATTTTTCAACTTCGGGAGAAAGCAAATAAAAAAAGTAACACACAAAATGTATTTTAACGTGTTATTTTCTTGGTGTAGAATGATAGTTGTATTGTTTGGATTTGGAATAGATTTTCATTTAGTTTATTGAATTAGGATTGCGTAGATATTTTCTAATTTTGGGATAGTTAAGAAAGCTGTCTGAATTGCTTATGCTGTACGATTCAAGAACAGTCGCATAAAATAGAATGTGAGCAGAAGCAAAGTAATTTATTTTTGCTGTTTTGAGAAACATCACTTGCTTTACTTATTTTTACTGTCAAGCATTACTTTTATTTATTTAAAATTCACAAAAAAACAAAAAAAAAAGAAAAAATTCATTTACTATTACATGACTCTTATAATCGAAAATAAGAAAACAGAATTCGGAAAAAATTTTTTGCTCTCGAAATTTTAAAAAAAAATTAAGGAAAAATAACCTGGATTACCAACTTTATTTTCAACTTTGTTAAATGAATAATGGCCTTGTGATGTTAAAAAAATTGCTGGAAAATTTAAAAATAAAATTTATATATATATATATATTAAACAGTTACTATAGTGTAGTATAAACGAAGAAAAATATAATATATTTGTTTGTGTAGCCACTTTTTGTTTCCTAAATAAGATTTTCTAAACGAAAGAGGATATAAGTTGTGCAGCATACTGGATATCTAGAAAAAAATTCAAATCTGGATAGTTTGAAAGGAGTTGATACAATTTTTAAAAATTTTCATAACAGATGATACTGAATTATGTAAATTTAGATCACCTGGCACCATAAAAAAATCTGTTACAAATCATAACATTTCTGTAACTTTCCCTTAAAAATTTCTGTTCTCTAAAGCTACAGAAATTTACAGTTAAACTATATCATAATCTGTCAAAAGATATACTTTTTCTGCTAACAAAATCTGTAACCTTTGATACGCAATGTAACTGTTGGATACAAATTTTCTGAGGTTAGAATATGAAGAGCTTTGGTATCAAAGCGGCAAAAATGATACATTGAATTAGATGCCCACCAGCTGTATGATAGTCAAGGAGCTCAAATTCTATATTGGAACTTCTGAATTTAACGATAAAAAACCTCACGATGAATCTTTAAAACGTTCTGGTTTTCGGCACAAAAAAA
>NC_092207.1:47674994-47747692 GCF_043381705.1 Parasteatoda tepidariorum | reverse complement strand
TATATATATATATATATAAACGAGCTTAAAACGTCATTCAAATAACACTACAGATAGTACGCTGAGAAAAAAATCGTAGTCAAAAGAATCATTCAGAAAGAAAGAAATGTATGGTTACATGTATGGTAATGTATGGTAATGTATGGTAAATATGGTTACATTTTCGGCATTCTTGCTCTATGGGAATAACAAAAATCTTGGTAATTTTTACTAAAGCGATGTGTTAATAATTTTGTTAAGTTATCCACGAAATATTGGCCCTCTACGCTACAGAGACTTTTTTTTGTTCTGTTTTCCATTATTTTCCTTTCTTGGCATTGTTGTTTTTCTAGTTTTTATTCCTCACTTTTATTTTTCCGCTTCTTATTTTTGCAACTTTGCGTTTTATATTTCAAATTACTTTTGTTTCTTCTTATTCAAGTCTGGGAAGTAATGGGCGCCTGTCTTAGAGCTTTTGAAACGCGGCGACTGTTATTTAATATTTATATATTTTTGAAGCGAATGAGGTTTTAATTAAATAACATAAAATTTGGTTTTGTGATACGTAATAAAAATTTAGTAAATGCGGAAAAAGTTTGTAATTTTCTCGTGATTCTTTAGAGCATGGCATAAAAATCATTTATTTTGTTCAATTTACTTTTCAGTTTTTTTATTTTTTACTAAATGAGTGTTAATAAGAACTATAATTTTTATAACCAGATTTTCCGGTAAACCGTTACCATATGAACGGAAAAATTAGTAAATGAATAGTTTATAAATACCTCTTGTTTTGGTTTCATTATCAGAATTAGGATTTTTTTTAAACCAGAAATGTCATTCTGAAATTCTTTCTCCGTGTACATGTTAGATATCTATATTTTGTGACATTTCATTTGAATTTATCTTCCCAATTTTATGCTCGTAACATACTATATTAGAAAAGTTTCAAAAACTTTAAAAAAAGTAATGAAAAATAAACTTAGAACAGAGTGACTGTTAAAATTTAAGAGGCGTTCAGTATAGATTTGTTCCAGATAAGGTGAATACATTTCTTTCTGTAAAACAATAATTAATTAATTGTTGAAAATTATATTACTAATGAATAGTTCAGTTAGATTGGGAAAGCTATCACTATTACTCCAACGTTATTTAATTACTAAAAATAAATAATTATTCATAAGTATTTAAACACAATAAAGTTACACGTTATTTCTTCATAGAAGAAATTTGAAATAAAATAGTTAAATTTTCTTACGCACTTCAATAATATATTTTATGATTTTTTTAAAATTTTATTTTACATGTTTATTTATTTTTATGAATAAATTTTAAAAATATTTTGATATAATCTGATGTTTTTACAAACAATAGCAGAGAACACAGTGAAATATTCTCACAAAAAATATAGTTTCCCCCCAAATTCTTATATTTCCCCCAACGCTTATAAATAAAAAAGACATTCGCAAATAAAACAGTGCGTTGTTTAATATATAATGTTGTACTGCAAAAATCTAACATTCGAAATGTCTCTGCTAAATGTTGACATTCCGTTAATCTTCTTCGTAACCTGAATCTAATTCAACATTCATAAAAAATACTTGATTACTATCATTACTTAAGTTTTATACCGGAAAAGTAAAAGTTCAGAAGTAAATTGCAATGGCTTACATTATTTTCCACAAAAACCTTAGACTTATATTTTAAGAAACGTTAACACAAAATATTGATCATAAATAAACAATACAAAAGTAATGTGTAAATATTATTTGTTCAATTTTTTTATAAAACCGAGTTAATTTAAAATAATTTTTTTTCCTTCTATTCTCTGATTGTCAAATCAAATTATGAAGTCACTTTGAAAAAAATAGTTATATTACTTAGTTTTTTAAAAAAAATTGAAATGCAAAATTATAGTTACTAATTTTTCATTTTAAGTTAAAATGATTTGATTTGAAATGAAAATTTAAATGATTTTATTATTTTATTTTTTGTTTTATTTAAGACTAGTTGAATATTAGTTCTTCGTACAGGTAAAAAAATGAATCAGTAAATCAGTACTGAAATTATCAGTACTGAAATCATCAGCATCAATAAATCGGTACTGAAGAACACTGCAAAATGTTGAGACATACACCAACTCAAATAATAAAACTAAAATAATTTTAATCCTTTTTATTTACTATTATTTGTTGCATTCCCTGTGGCTTTCCCTTATTTGTAATGCTGCATTAATTACCATGATACAAGTTGTGTTTATTAAAAATATTAAACTCAATATTAATAATTATATGACGACTTTTTATGATTCTCCATCATGAATAAGTATATTTCCTCCACTAAATTTGGCTTTTAATTCATACAGCATATTTTTTCATCTCAATAAGTACCTGTAACCAAAATTAATTTAGCATATTTTGCTTTAATAATAGTTTTGCCAACTTTTTCCCCCTCTTAAATGAATGCTTGCTTCAATTAGTAACTACCAAAATTAGTTATAATTTGCGTCAATAATGATATTAGCTTCTTTTCTTATGTATATCTTCAATGATTTAGTTCTATTTCTCTATTATTTTTGCTTTTCAGAACAAAAGTTTTTTTTTTTCATATTTAAATAACCGTTGATTTTAAATTATTCAGTTTTTATGTTACACATTTCAAGAGCATAACTATAAACAAAATAAACACGTGGTTTCAGATAACCTTAGACGTTGCCCGCGTATGCTACCACGTTCACGTTAATCATTTAGCTAAACAGACATAACGAATAAAATATAATTGAGTATTACAGAATGCGCAATAAACAACTTAGCGCGTTCTGTAATACTTAATTGTTTTTTATTAGTTTAGAGCAATATGGTAGAAAACATCACTGATGAAATCTTTAAAATATTTAACAAAACTGAATCGTCTATGGTTTATTTTCAAACAATGGCTTCTGCTAAGCTAATGTTAAGTTTCCATTTCTGAAATATGTTTCTCTATTAAATATATGATTAAAAATCCTAAAAATCGGACACAGTTTTTTGCTTAAAATTGCACGCATTTAGCTTTATGTTGAACGTCGTATTCTTAGAGCTTTCAGTATACCCGCAATTCAGTATACAGACACACATACATAAATTCTTTATTTTATAATATATATGGATAGATAAAATAGCTATCTTTCACTTATGTTAATGTCTATTTTGCATTTGAATTCGTATGAAAATTCATTTATAGCTTCTCAGTTTTGAAAAATGTAGACTTTATGAGAACTTCAAATAGAATGTTTTCCTTCATAATTTATTTATTTGCATTGTTAAGAAAGCTAACAGAGAAAGAAAATATGTAATTAAATGAAATACGATACAATAAAGAAATGCAAATGGACGCTAAGCTTAAATTCAAGACAAGGAAGCTTAATAACTAAACCACAAAATTAAAAGTTAAGTAGTATTTAACACATAATATGTTAGAGAGTCGAAATTCAAAGCTTAAAGATAGTCTGTTCTAAAACAAATTCAAAGAAAATATAGATAAGTGTCAAAATCTACTTTTTTAAAAGTAATCTGAGGTTTTGAACTATAAGAATTAATTTACAATAAGTAAAAACTTTTTACACGTTGTTGAAAGTTTAACAAGACATCTCATAAAGTAAGTTTTCAGACGAGACGGAATAAAATTAGTAAAGGGGAATTATTTTACATGTTCCAACGTGTTTTGAAAGGAGAGTTTCAATGCTTCTCTTGTGCTGAAGGCTGAATTCAATTAAAACTGATGTTTACGTTGAAAATATTTAGAAATAAAACTCGTGTTAGTGTAGATCGAGAAACCACTATTTAACAGTATAAGAGAATTTTAATTGTACCAAACAAGATAACATTCACTTTTATGTATTAAGTGACAATTATGTTCTGTTTGATTATGTACGGTCTGGTCAAACTATTTAAAACTTGATAATTATTGTCAATCCTGGTGTTTGAAATCGCAATTATTATAAATATTGTTTAAAAGAAAATTGATAATTAAAAAATTTTTGTCTTCAAATTTTTTGATTTTTTTTTTGTAGAACGAATTTTTAATATCTGAATATCAGATAACTGAAAATTACTTGATGATTGCAATGAACAAAAAAATTATTTGTTCAAAAGCTGGAGAACAGATAGTTCCATTCAAATTTAGTTTGGTTACTAAATAAGTCTAGTTTCATACTCCTTTAGATCATTTCGCTATATCGTAATAATTCTTTATTATCGCAATAATTCTTTATATCATTAAGAACGCAAGATATAGTTTAGAAGAAGTTCCTGCATATATTTTTAAAAAAATTATACTCCTTATTTTTTCTATTTTCAAATGTTTTGAAAAATAATTTCTGTTTTGTAAAAATATCTTTTGAAATTCGAGTGGCATAGAGCTCGTTGTTACTTTCACTAAACAATGAACTTACATTATTGCAAGAATAAAATCCTAAAAACATAAATTTAGTTACTAATAAACTCCTGGTTGCTTTTAAAAATTAAATAGTAATTATTGTTAGTTTTAAGCGTCTTTAAATCATCAATTTCTATTTTAGAGATAGCTATAACGCAAAATAGGAGTTAATTTATAAAACAAAATAACTTTTTAGTCTCCAAAATTTCAATTTAAAATGCTTAGAAAAATAATAACATAATATAAAAAATATAAATTTAAATAACTACGAATACGGATGACTGCAATGATTAAAATCCTAAAAACGTACATTTAGAAGCTAATAAAACGATACTTGTAATCAAAATTAATTTCACTAGTAATTATTTAAGCTAGCTAAAAGCTTCTTTAGTTCGTCACTTTTTATCTTATAGACTGCTTCTCTTTTTAATAATCCCCTTGCCGAATATGAAAAGATTCGAATGGCGCGAAACATATTGCACACGTGGCCTAAAATGAGCCCCTGAACAACTCTAGAGTTAGTGGTTCCTGGTTATGAAGCGAGCTATTAATTCTTATGGTATTATTTAGATATTTTATGACTACCGGAATTCCGTTGGTTTAATGTTATTTTTTATTCTCTTCCACAATATTAAGCTGCTCCCTTTCTGCTTCATTGAATTTTACGAGACCGATCTCATAAAAATAATAATTTAGAAAAAGGAAAGAATCATTTGCATAAATATATAACCTTTAATTGCCATTAATTGGGGAGGCTGTGGTAGCTGTTCTTTTAAAGCTTATAAGTAATCTCCTCAAAGTATTTACTTAGAGTTGAAGCCTCAAAGTCTAAATCTCTATCGTATGTTTCATAGGTTTTGTTATATTTTGAATTTATAATTGCATGAAACAAGGGAAGTTCTTTTGTTTATTACGAATAATAATTAATTAAATGAATCTTCCAATTTAAAGACATGTTTTAGTTTTAGTGCACTCCAAAAAGTTACAGATAAGGTTACGGTAAAAAGTTCATAAAATGTATTGTTATTATTTTTTTTAATAATAATCAAAAACGTTTTGAATTGAAAGGCGTATAGTTTTTAAAGTCATTTAAAATAATGTAATTTTACATCGTAAAACACAAAATTTCATTGAAATTAGTCAAATAGTTTCTGAGAAGTGGAATTTTAAATATGTGACTTTTTCAAAATTGGATTTCCCAAGAACAATTTGACCGATTTCGCTTACATTTTGTGTTTCGCAATTTAAAATTGTATTGCTCAAAAATATTTAAAAAAATGTAAAATTCAAAGGCTTTTTGACTATTATAAGGTACATAATAATTAAAAAAATATTTACTAAAGGTTGCATGGAAACGAATGCATGGTTATATTTTGCATTTTGAATTTTTGGATAAATGAATTTTATAATTGCATGCAAAAAATTTTCAGTTTGTATAAAACATTCTCGAGACATGGGGAAATAGGCAAAAATTAAAATTAACATTATGGGTTCCAAGTTTTGAACTCCCTATATTTTGGCGTTAAGAAATTCAAATTCATCGAGAAAAAGTATGTTTGTTCAGTGAAAGTACGTTTTTGTGTCTGATTTCATAACATAAAATATCTTCCGCAATAAATAATTAGCATATTTGAGGTCACACTCTCGAACCTTTAAGATTGAGACATCGAACGTGAGAATCCGATTATTAGATCGAAAGTTATTCTGGTAGATTCATTTTTTATTTTACATGGATGCTTACATACAAATATGGTCTTTCATGGTTATGCATATCCAATCTGCATTTTCGTATCAAAATTGATAAAATTTACTTAATTATAAAAGAAGGAAATTCTTAGCAACTACACTAAATTTTAAAAGAAATTTAATTTTCTACTAGAATTATGCTACATCACTTAAAAGTTTTAGCTTGTAAGTTCAGTTAATTTCAATAAAAAATATAAAAAAAATATTTTAATAATTAATTATTAAATCTAGAATTCAAAAAATGAGTGAATGACTTGAACAAATATATAACCTTTGATTTCCGTTAATTGGTGGGACCATTTAAGCTTTGCTCTTAAGACTTATATATAATCTCTTGAGAAACTATTGTCAAAATTTCTATTATGTAATATCGCTCCACTTATATACTACATTTATTATCCCAAGGTTCAAGGATAATTCTTTTGTTTAAATGCGAATAAAAAATAATTAAAAAAAACTTGTACTTCTAAAACACGTCATAATGCATATATGTTCAATTAGTATGAATATTTTAACATCCAAACATGTTTTTTAGTATTACTGTTTTTACAGAAAAAATACAATTCAATCATGCATTATCATAACATGAGGAAAATGGTTATCAACTTTTAGTTTAAAATAAAATACTTTTTTCGTAATTACTAGACTTCTAATGAATTGTTAAATTCTTTTAATTTAAATCTCGTTAAAGGCATAATGTAATCTGATAAGCTTGTACAATGTCATTTTATTTTTTTCGAATTCAGAAAGGGTCGAAACTCATTCAAGCATATATTCCTAAATCAAGCTCATGAAGAAAGCGGAAAAAGAAATAAATAAGGAATTTTTTTATTGTATTTTATACTTCTATAAAGTATAATTAAACGTTTTGTAATTATTAATTATTTTATTTCAAATAAATTTTTTAAAGTAGAACTTAAACTTTTTTCTATCATTGTATTAAAATTTTTTATATTACACAGGGCTTTATAATTGCCCTCTTTAATCGGTACATTTGGAATCATTGTTGTAATTAAAAAATAGTTGTAAATGTTAGGGGTCAAAGAATAATATTTTAGCTAAGAAAACTGAAAATGGTGTGAAAAACTAATTATCAGAAATCATCAAAGACTGTCTTATTTCTTTATCAAACTAGCAAATGTTTCTTAATAAGTGTTTTTTTTCTCATCTATTATCTTATCTTGAGTTTCCAGACAGTTTTGATGTTTTTTATTCCGTCTTTTGAATATTATTTTAACATATTTCTAAAGTGATTTTGTTTTTAACTAATACTTTTAGAACTCAGCTTAACTAATACTTAACAGCTTAACTAATACTTTTAGAACTCAGTGTTCATTTTTTTTTAATTTTTAAGTTTTTCAAAAATATATATTGAGGAATGTGGTGGCACTCATTTTGGAATGCTTTTTAAGATAATACTTTTGTTGTTGCTGTTGCTTATCCCCCTTGGCTAAGCCAATCTAAATCAAGTCCAGGAGATCGTGTTGCACAATTGAATAAAAACCCACATCCACCTCATTCAACCGGCACCAATACAATTTAAGATATGAGAGGTAGAGGCGGTGGCCAAACAGTGGCAAACAGCATAAATCTACTCGTTTACGTTAAACACTAGACTCTTAATATGCATATATAAGTCTAGATAGAGTGATCTGAGCAAGTCTTGAACAGGAGTACTGAAATGAAAGTCCACGAGACGCATGCAAACTCACTTTACACACATAGTATCCCCAAGAGATCTTGAGCTCGCTGATTGGCTTTCTCGGCAACGCCATCTGTGACGTATGACTAGTTCATTCTGTCATGCTTGTTATTTTCTGCATAGATTGATTTCTATACTCCAGCTTTTGTGTATAAACTTGACATGTCAGTTTTTTCAACAGAGAAACTGCCTTCTTCATTTAAAAATGAAGTAAAAAATATTTCCTCAAATACCATTACCCTTAGAAGCAATGTTCTAAATTTAGACGATTGCAACAAGTGGGTAATGGAATTATGGGAACTTACCAATGCGAAATGGAATTCTAGAACTTCCAAACCTCATGGACAAAGATTTGTTTGTAGGTAAATAACTAGTTTATTTATTTTAAGAAGAAATTTGTATTTAATTTTTATGGAAAATGCTTTTTTTGTTACGTTTATGATTATTACATACATGAATTTTTACGAAGCTAATATCCCTCTAATTTATTGAATATCTTTGAAATCGAATTTAATTGCCTTACTTAATTCTTATACTCACGATAAAATGAAAACTGAATAGTTTTCACTTCATAATTATTTAATTAAATTAATGTTCATCGAATTAAATTAATATTTTTTTATTTCTTGTGGATTACTAAAATTAAATTATAAAACTTTTAATTTAAGATTTATTAGTGGCGCCATCTATTATTATAAATTAAAACTAAGAGATTTGCATTATGCCTACCTATTTAAAACTTATTTTTAATGGTTTTTTTTTGTTAAATGTTTTATAATACCGAAAAACTATTAATTGACATTTAAGAAATCAAGCAATTGTCTTCTAAGATGCTTATTTTATTAATTTTTGATTGCATAATTCCCTTCAAAATAAAAGTAAATGATTATGAATTGTTCATTAAATTAATACCATGAGTAATTAAAGAATAAATTTACAAAAAAATTCCCTCTTTTCATTCTAGTACATTTCTATTGGATTGTATACATATTTTTTTATTTTTTAATTGCAGGAAATTATTTGTTTGTCCCCACAGTGCGTTTATGAAAGTGCCGCAGGAGAAATGTAAAAGTAGTTTTTCGAAAAATTCTACATTTTCTACATTTTTTAAACATTTTAGAATATCTTCCTCTAAGATATGATAAAATCTTTTTCAAACATAATTTTAAAAACTTTTTCATATACATTTTAAAATCTCATAAAATAATTTCAAACTTAACTGAGTGGTTCTGCAATCATACTTAATAAATTTAAGTAAGAGATTTTATTTAATTTCTAAGTGCTTAAGGATATTCACAATGCTATTCAATTTGAATATTAATCAATTCTTATATATATATATATATAACATTACATAAAAGCTAGCTAATGAAACTTTAATTTATGTTTAATAATTATTATTATACTAATTTGATGTTTTACCAAAACATGATTGTTTACCTTGCATTTACCTAAAGTTCATAGCATTAATATTAAAAAATATTAGAATAAAATTTAAAGCAAATTAGATTTAAATAAATATGTTATTATTAAAATACAACTAATAACTCTGTTTAATTTTTTGAACGAAACTTTAACATTCGTCATAAAATCAGTATGAGAAATATACTGGAACTGATTAATGATTGATTTACATTTTGGGAACAAACTACGGAGGAATGTTATTGGGGAGGAGCTACAAAAAGGCGTAACAGAAGGCAATGCTGAGAAAGCCAATCAGCGCGCTCAAAATCTCTTGGGGATACTATGTGTGTAAAGAGAGTTTACATGCCCACGGGACATAACAGCATTTCAGACAGGTTAAGGCGGAGTTATTTTGAGATGCTTTTTAACCCCTTCCTTGTCGCTCCCGTGAAAATGACGGGATGAGGTTTCACCCTCTATTTCTTGCTCCCGTGATATTCCCGGGCTGGAGTGTTCAGTAGTAACGCTCGTATAAGAATAAAACTACTTCATTTGTTTTGCCCGGAAAGCATTTTATTTCTCATTTTACACACCACATGGCAGTACCAGGATATTTTTAAGGTAATTGTAGATAGTTTATTTTAAACTAGATGTCAGCACTAATCAAATACTTGTATAATATACGTGTGAAAAAAATAGGCACTATTATGACCGTTTTCTTGAAAATTAACCGATCTTTAAGGGGTTAAGGTGATAAACGTAAATTGTTGAAGTTAATTTCAATTACAATTAATGATTTGTTGTTGTTGCAATTAATGATACAATCTAAGATATGAGACGAAGAAGTGATGGCAAAGCAGCGGCAAATAGCAGAAGTCTTCTCTTTTCCGTTAAGCATTCGGCTCTTAATATGCATATATAAATCTAGATAGAGTGGTCTGAGCAAGTCTTGGACAGGGGCACTGCAATGATAGTCGAGGAGACTCAACGGCATGCCAGGCAGGTTTGGGCGGAGTATTAATGATTCAAAATTATTATGTCATTTGAAGTAGACTTTGTTAAATGCCTGTGGCTCTTACAATATCATACTAGTAACTTGTAAATAAAATGTATACAGTTTTATAAATGTTTTTTTAATTACTGTGACACTTAACCGGCGAGTAAACTGATGGCATCAACGTTCATTAGATATTTGGACGCCTCTTTTTTTCCCTTAAGTGATGCCTACTAAAGGGGACAACAGAGAAAATTCTCGTATCTTCATTAAATTACATCTTTTTGATAGGAGAATCCATCTTTTAGGTTGTTAATTTAACGTCGATTTATAAATTGCGGTATTACCCAGGAAATTTGCTTAGCACTACATAGTTGTAGGAAATATCGAGACTGGCATTTTGTCGCAGGCAAGTGAGATTATTGAATCTGTACTTAGTGCTACTGCTTGCAATGCTCTAAATTCTAGCCTAATTCAGTGCAAGATATTGAACTTGACGGTTAAAGAATGTCTATTTTACTAAGACAAATGCAATAGTTGGCAGGTGATCCAACTAGTAATGCCCTGTTAAAATCTTTATAACTTCAACGATTGCCGATTATATTGGTTCTCACAATGTGGTTTAAACGCAACAACAAAACATTCGACATACTGGCAAAAAATAAACAAGTTAAGGTCAGCATTGATAGAATAAAACCTGCTTAAATCTAAAAGGATGATTCAGAATATTCTTTCATGGAAGTCCAAACTGACATTTCATTAAACATAAAACCGACATATTTGATTCATCACCTAATCCTGTAGTTTCAGTAAAAACTAAATTTGGACGACATATGCAGTTTTCGGATAAATACAAACATTATATACATTATTTTTTTCTTGCAAAATATGCGGTAGAACTTATTTTGAGATGCTATTTCTTAATGTTTACTTAAGAATAAATTATTGAAGTTAATCTCATTTGCAATTAAGGATATATAATTATGCCGCTCAAAATAGGATTAGTTTTTTATGTCTGTGCTTCTTAAAATATCATCCTAGTAAGTTGTAAATGAAGTGTAAATAGTTTCACAATGCTTTTATTCAATTGTTACGACACTTAGTCTGCGTGACATGACAGTTCATTAAGGAACACTTTGTGTAAAATATATGTTCTATGTTCATCTTTTACATTTTATGTATGTAGAAGCAGAACATGGAACATAAAATGATATATGAAAAATGATGTATATTAGTTTAATTAGTACAATCTTGTTTATAACTGCCAATTTAATTTAAAATCTTATAAAATAAATTCAGATTCATGAAAATTCATGAAAACTTTAGTGTTTCAACTGTAATTAAACAAACGTAGTTTCAGAGCTTTGAGTGATTGCTCACATTTAAGAAAATCTCTTTCAAGTTGGGGCTTTAATCCAAATAAAGTGTGTCATACATAAACTTTAGCCAAGTTTAGTAAGAATCAAAGTATTAGATAAATAAAGTTGCTGGTGACATTTAAAACGCAATCCGTTAATTTTATTTATCAAACTTTAAGCTTAGGTTCGCACGAAAGTGTGTTTTAAATATCTAAACTAAATGTAACTGATCTATGGCTTTTATCTTAACGCTAAACACAAACAAAAGCAAATACTTGAAATTACAACTGCTTTAATCTAAAAATAGGTGATTTACACAATGAATCTTTTATTAATAATACTGAAAATAATTAATAATTAATTTCAATTGAATAAAAGAAATCCTAGGTTGTATTATTTTAAAATTTTAGCTATATTTGTTGCTACTTGTATAATCCATTAATCGATGCTTAAACTAATTTTTTGCTTGTAATGCAATATATTTGTGTGTATAATAGATTTAACAAGAATTATGCAAATAATATTATGATCTAAATTTCTTTTGATTTCTTAAATCCTTACTATTTTGACTAAAATTGCAAAGAGTAGCTTTTCCAATCCATTCGAAGGGAAACTTTAGTTGCTGTTATAGATATTTTATATATTTGGAAAAGGACATGGTATGAACCAGTTTCAAGCACAAAATTTCAGATTTCATTCGTTATAGTAATTCATCGTTATAATTTAATCAGTTATGCACAGAATTTTTAAAAGTTACGAAGGTATTGCTCACCCTTAAAAGATATATTCACTACTAATTTTAAACATTATTAGACATTGATTTGCTCTTCGAATGCCACAAAGATAGCTTTTAATATTATTTTAGATACTAATTTTTAAGTTTTAAATAGTAATAAGTTATTTATCAGATTTTTGTAGGAAATATGAATACAGATTCTTTAATATTGCTTCACCAAAACAAGATAACAATAATAATAAAATTATGCAATGTTCAGAATATTATATTTTAGAACTCATAACTGTAAAGGAATATAGTTTTCTGAACTATTCGATACCTTGGAATAGGAGAAAACGTATCGCTTGTCCTATCTCGATAAAATTTGTTTTTTTCTCCCTTTTATCTTATTCTATACATTTCTAAAAATTCTTTGGATATACGGTATAAAACATATTTTCATACTGTTTTTACATTTTCAGGATAAGCTTATTTTCGACGTGTATTGATGCTTCTTATTTACTTCCTGTTTTCTCCATTTTCCTTTTTTTAAGTCTTTAACATAGATTTAGCCTTATCTTTTCCATATATTTGCAATATTTATAGCTGGTTTCATGTTTCGTTCTGTGAAACAAACTGTATTTTCTACTCATATTCTCTTTCTTTCCTGCTATAAACATATCTATGGAAATTTGATTCACATATATGAGAATTCGTAAACACAGGGTCCTTCTAGTATTTCATATTTTAAATAAATGCACGATTATAGTATTTTATATATGCTTTTTAAATATTTAGTTTTTAAACAAAATTATGTAAGGATGCTTCACTACTTGATCTTTTCAAATTTTTTTTCTCCAGAATATGTTATTTTAGTGATTACAGTATCTGTTACTTGCTTAGAAACTGAGATTTGTAATTATAATAAAATAATTTGTAATTCTTCTCGAAGTTATCAAATAGTACCGTTAGCGTAAACTATGAGTCATTATTGATATTTTTAATAACAGTTTTTGGATCAGGGGAGAGTAATAAATGCATTGTAATATTTACAGTCTTGTTGTACTGCATTGTAATATTTACTCTTCGTAAATTAAAAAAAGAAAAAGTTACAACTGATTTCTGGAATTGTAATGAATAATAATCATTAATAAAGATGTTGTAATTTGTGAGACTGAAAATTATTAGATTGAGAAAATAATAAATCTGAATGCATATTTTTTTAGCTATAGCGCAATTTAGTTAAGGGATGAACCAGTGCCATGAAGTGTTCATGGAAATAGTTGATTTTTGAATTGACTAGTAAATATGAAGAAAAAATAGCAACTTGAAATTAACCTTTAATTTGAATGATAAAGTATTTATCATTAACCCTTTAACCCTCCAAACTGTTACACACTGCCATGTACTTTTTCTGAGAAGGCACAAACCTGGTTTCTTAATCATTTCATTTTTTAAATAAATTTAAAGAAGTTGAGGAATTTGTGTTCATCAAAATATATTAGTAATACATTGATAACAAAAGACCTAATGCAAACAAAGAGTAAAAACTGGAATACTTGTTTAACATCTTGAAAAACCCAAGAAAGCACTCAAAATATATATATATCGATATATATATATATATATATCGATATATTGAAATTATATAAGTTAAAATAGCAAAACTTAAATAGTTGTATATTCTTAATATATAGTCTTCTATATAATCTATATAATATATATGTTCTTAATAGTTATATAAAATGTTTATTTTATTTTACTTTTTTACTGATAGATTTTTTGTCTTTTAATATATTAAATATGAGAAAATTGATATTTAATGTTGGATCTTAAAAACTGCGCTAAAAATGTTTATACCTATACAGAAAATTTTTTTGACGTTACCGTTTTATCTGTGGTTTAAAACTGTCAAAAACTGACTCCTGTTAAAAACTTGACAACCCTGTCTTGATGCTTGAAGAGGTGAGGTTNAGGACCAGTTGGTGAGCGCTTGGTACCAGATACCTCAGACTACCTATCAGCACCTTGTGGAATCAATGCCATGGCGGGTGCTAGCAGTTTTGAGGGCTAAAGGTGGTCCTACATGTTATTAGCAGGGTGGTCATAATGTAATGGCTCTTCGGTGTATATATATACATACATTAAAATATTTCATTATTTTCAAAAAATGCCATTTTAACTTCCTAAAAGCTACCTCGACCATTTGCAAACAAATCATTTCTATTTTGAAAATGGATTTGAATTAGATCAACACACCGCATAGAATTTTTAATGTTTTATTACTAACAATTACTCTTTTCGAATATGTATTTCTTAGAAATAGTATCAGTTTGCTCATTAAATGTCGTTATTTGTTTTAGCTCATATTTACTAAAGCATATATTTTTTTCTCCTGAATTCATTGTGATAAATACCACATGTTCTCTAATGATTAAGGTTTACTTTGTTGGCACTTTTATAAAAATAATATGTATCTATTTTCTTAACTAAACAGAACAATGTTTTCTTGCATGCTTATTTCAAGTACAAAGTAAACATACATACTTGTAGCTAATTGTATTTACAAACTTTTACTTAATTTCATTAAGGTTAGTGTGAGATGAGACTTAACGTATTGCATTAGATAGTCAGTTCTTGTTGGAGAAACAAAATAAAAATGAGAGATTATATTTCTGTTTTAAAGCACATGGATATGTTTATAAGTTTGGATATTTAATAATTTTCAGAAAATGTTTTAAAATACTATATTTTTAATGCATTAATCTACAAGTAATGGAGTTACATGACCTATCTGTTCGAAATCTAATTTAACGACAACCAGATTTTTAATATTTTAAATAAAAATAGCTTGCGTTACAGATAATCTTTAATTTTGTTACATTAGGTATGTAATTTTTATTTACGTAATTATATTTCGGGATTGAAATTTGTATACTTCCTTAACAAACGCAAGATATAAATTTAGTTGTCATTAGTCTTTAACAGAGTCTGTTTACTAATTCTTCAATGAAAATTTATTTTATTTGAGAAAATAAAATTCGGAATGATATTTTCTAGCACTAGACTAGCGTGAAACATGTACTAAGTACTATTTAAAAATTAAGTTCATGTGCTATTTAATTTAATGAAATTAATTAATGATTAATTGTATACATTAATTAAATAAATAAAGTGCACGGATGATAGAACCTTTATTCTAAATTTTTATTTGGAGAACAGAATTTCAGAATTACTGCATTGGCCTTTTTCAACTGCTTGAACTAGTTAATATAGGATTTAAATGTCATGTACTTTATTTTTTCATCTCTTGCTATCGTTACAATAATGTTATAAAGTTTTTAGAGGCTCTTAAGAGAAAAACATATTAATTTATGTATATAATAACATATTAGTATGCGAATGAAAGATTTGTTGCTTAATACCGCTTTTTTATATTTATGTAGTTCATAAAGCTACAATTTACATGTAATCCTTTCCAAGTAATCCATATTTCAAATGTAAAATAACAGACATTTAGGAAACTTTCCTTCCTTTAGACCACATAATGACAATTATGCTTAATTTGGCTGAATTAATTTACGGTTCATAATACTTAAACACGCAAAAAATACATATTGAACTATTTATACTATATAGAAAAAGAAATTTGTTTCAACATAGAATTTTCTAATTCCAAATACACATCTCTTTAATTAGATTCGAAACTCTAAATAATAAAAGTAATTAGTTTAGTTCAAAATTATTCGAGGTAAAATCTTAAATAATATGAAGTTATTTCCTTCTCAATTACATTAAACAGAGAGGTGGCAAGTTACGTAAATTAAATTCAGAGACTGTAAGATTTTATTCTTTTTTTCTAACTTGGATAAAGGTAAAAATGTTAGAAGTTATCCATAATGTAAATTAGTACTTGAATGTGTTCATTAAATTTTTTAGGTATTTCGAACTTTTACTGTTCTCCAAATTTATATAAACATTATTTGAGAATTTTCAAATTAAATTAAATTTAAAGATGAATGTCGACAAATGTAGTATTGCAGTAAGAAAATCATAAAATATACATGATAAAAACGCTATTTTTTATTATTCTTGTGCTTTTAAAAAGGAAATATAAACCTAGCATCACAGAAATCACGTGACAAGTTTAAAAAATACAGATGACAAATTTAAAAATAAGTTACCAAAAGTGGAAGGAGACAGAGATGACCAGTTTGCTGTATTCTGCTTAAAGAAACAATACATTTTTTTCGCCAAATTTAAAAAACAAAGCTAATAAGTTCGCCTAGAGAGGGCGTTTTGGACTATAAAAATATGAAACAATATTTTCTGCCGTATGTCATGCCTCTTCAAGTGAAATATTTGCACGCAAATCTAGTTATTCTGTCATCAGACAGCAACACTACGTTATTGCACTAAATATAAATTATTTTAGAAATATTGATTTATAATGTTTTTAGAGTATAATGTAACTAATATAGAATATTGATCACAATAAATACTTTCATTTCTAAAACGGAATTACAAACTAATGTACTTAATATAGAAATCTGTAGCGAATATAAAATATTAGTCTGAGTAGTGCCTTAGTTTTCTAAGCTGAAAGTAAAACAATATTACTAAAATAGAATAATGTATGCTTGTTAATGTAATGCTCTGATTTTCCAAGCAGAATTCAGTTTAATGTAATTCTTGAGACATTTTTGTATTATTTTTAGGACACTCAGAAAATGCTTTTAACCCCTTCATGACAGTGATAACATGTACGTGACATATCATGTGATTCTTCTTTCACAGTTCGATAAATGAAACGCGCCCTTTTGACTTTAGCAACCCAGAATCATAAATGCGTGATCTCAATGCATTACTCTCATATTGCATATTCTATTAATACGCATACGTACTCTTAAGCACGCCTAAAATCTAAGATTTCTGGCAGGGCAAAAGGCTCTTCCTACTTCCTTATGTCGTAAAGTGGTTAATTTCATTAAGTACTAATTCATCATGCGAAGAGTAATTATGAGAACTATAAATACAGCTGGATATACCAAGCCTTATTTTTATTTCTTACAACTGCATTGAATATTTTCTAGAAGCAACATGTTTTTAATCATAACGAAACTTATACGTATAACAGGATATAACATGTTTTCTACAGATTTATCAAGATAAATCTATTCAATACCCTACATTGAAACTCAAATCTACTTAAAATTTATCTCTCACTGAATTTCTCATGATAACAGGAAAATGTTCATATCAAGGAAATGTATTCTTTCAGGACTTGCATTTTATATATCACTTCAAACGAAACGCTAATGCTCTTTTCTTACGAACTGAAACATATATTAAAAGAAAATATAAGAAATTTTTACTCTTAAAAATAAGCAGAACTCTGGAAACAGGCTGCCATTAATCTCAATAAAACTTGTCTTAATATATCTATTCAATATTTTTCACTGAAACATAAACTTTCGCTGTTCATAATGAAGCCAAGATATAGTTCATATGAATGAAGTGAAATCTTTTTATCTTGCACTTTATTCCAAACGCTATTTTTTGTACGAATTCTTTTAATACTAATACTTTTTTTTGTACGAATTGAAACTTATTCGGAGTTAAAAGTAAATATAAGAAATTTCAGTACTGCTTGATAGCCGAATCTCTACTAGATACAAGCTACCAAATTACATAAAATCTTGCTTTCATAAATGTGCAAAATATCTTTCAATTCAATGTACAGTTACTCAGAATTTATCACTCGTTTCCTTAGTTGTGAATCCAAAAAATAATAATGTAATATAATATAATATAATATAATATAATATAATGCATATATAATGTATATATAATGTATATATAATATAATATAATATAATGCATATATAATGTATATATAATATAATATAATATTATATAATGCATAAATAATGTATATATAATATAATATATAGCATAACATAACATAACATAACATAAAATAGCATAGCATAGCATAGCATAACGTAGCGTAACATAACGTAACGTAATGTTATATATAATGTAATATAATATAATGAATATAATATATCTTCTGAGAGCTCGTATTTTACCTAACATTTTAAACAAAATATTACCTTTTTCTTCAAACTGAAACTAAGACAGTATAAAAACGAAATATAAGAAATATAAATGCGGCTTGATATACAAACTTGTTGAAACACGTTGCCATTAATCCTTAACAAACTTGCATTTATGAATCTATGCAATATTTTTCATTGGAGCGTAAAGCTATTCAGAATATATCCCTCGTTTCTTTCATCGCAAGGCCAAGATATTGTTCATATGAATGAAATGTATCCTCTTAGAGCCTTTATTTTACCTGTCACTTCAAACGAAATGTTAATGCGCTATCTTTTTTTGTACGAATTGAAACTAATTCTAAATTAAAAGTAAATATAAGAATTTTAAGTACTGCTTGATAGCCGAATCTCTACTAGATACAAGCTACCATATTACATAAAATTTTGCTTTCATAAATGCGCATAATATCTTTCAATTCAATGTACAGTTACTCAGAATTTTCCACTCGTTTCTTTAGTTGTTAATCCAAGAAATTGTTCATCTGAATATAGAATATCTTCAGAGAGCTCGTATTTTACCTAACATTTTTAACAAAATATTACCTTTTCTCAAACTAAAACTAATAAAAACGAAACCAAAACTCAAAATTAAATTAAATTAAATTAAAAAAAATTAAATTAAAAGTAAATATAAGAAATTTAAATACTGCTTGATAGCCGAATTTCTACTAGATGCAAGCTACCATATTACATAAAATCTTGCTTTCATAAATGTGCAAATTATCCTTCAATTGAATGTACAATTACTCAAAATTTATCACTTGTTTCTTTAGTTGTGAATCCAAGAAATTATTCATCTGAATATAATATATCTTCCGAGAGCTCGTATTTCAACTAACATTTTAAACAAAATATTACCTTTTTTTCAAACTAAAACTAAGACTGTATAAAAACGAAATATAAGAAATATAAATGCAGCTTGATATACAAACTTGTTGAAACACGTTGCCATTAATCCTTAACAAACTTGCATTTATGAATCTATGCAATATCTTTCATTGGAGCGTAAAGCTATTCAGAATTTATCCCTCGTTTCTTTCATCGTAAAGCCAAGATATTGTTCGTATGAATGAAATGTATCCTCTTAGAGCCTTTATTTTACCTGTCACTTCAAACGAAATGTTAATGCGCTATCTTTTTTTGTACGAATTCAAAACTACACACTGGAGAGAAGGTGAATATCAATAGATCACGTGATCCACCTTTCTTACCGATTTATTGTTAGAAATATGAACCGGCAGATATGATCAGATGATTCCGCGACAGATGAAACAATTTTCAATGAAACCTTATTCCTCGGGAAATGTATTGTTAAGCAATTCTTTCGTCTGCGAAAATGAAATGGATCAAAGCAGTTTGTTACGGCATTTTTTCTTTTAACAAAGAAAGGGTATTACTTTTTTTCCCCTCCTTATAGAGAATTTTGTTTCAAAAATCATTTAAGTTTTGTTATTTTGTGATGCATGTACGGTATATCACATGCTTTAAATATGTGTTGCGTTATTAAAATATATCTATATTTATTAAAATATACTATTATTTATTATGTATTGTTTTATTAAAATATATATAAACTTGTTATATCGTAACGGTTGTTAAATGTCTGTAAATTAATGTACAATCATACTGAGAAAAAAAGTGTGGTTAAAATTACCAGAATATGGGAATATTTACCGTTTATTATGGCACTATTGGATCACGAAGATGTTTTTGCCCTTATAAGTGAATTTTTACTTTAGAACTTTTATAATGACTTTTGGTAAAATTTCAAATAAAACATGATGTTATTATCGTGCTGTTTAGTTGTAAATTTGATAAAATTATTATCTGAAAGGTAATTCTACTAAAGTAATCGAAATTTTTAACAGTTCCAGTATAATTTGGAATACGGGAAAATGATAAATTTTAGAATTTACAGAAAAATGGCGAATTTCAAATGATAAATTTTAGAAACACGGGGAAATGATAAATTATTTTAATTAGGTTACGCTTTATAACTTTTATGAGCTGTTTCTGATGGATTTTTTTCCTCATTTCTATGCAATCTGTCTTTATTTGTATGCAATCTTTTATTTATAATATCTAACAACCTTTGAAATTGTAAAAATGCGTATTTGTGAATTAACTAATGTTTACACCTGAATGTATTTATTTATTTATATTTATTTTGTAATGATTGGAATCTCAGCTACAGGAGAGGAATTGATTTCCCTTTTTAAGCAGAGTGATGAGAAGAAAGGATTATATAAATATCCATAATCACGTTGCATATACATATCCACGTTCACGCTCTCATTATATCATTGTCGAGTTAAAGAGCATACAGCGAAAAATGTAGAGAAAGCCGTTGCAGCTGGATTCGAACCGGCTACCTCCATACTGCAGGGGATAGATCTTTGGAATGTCAGTATATAACTTTACTTACACATACGCATGAAAGCTATGTACGATACAAAGAATGGCTCGTAAACGAATAGATAAAACAAGTATGAGAAAGGCAGCACAGATACATATTCTCTGCTTCGTCGGAATTTGAACCTTCCACCTCTCTGTTTCTCAAAGTTTGGTGGAAGGACATTACTCCGCAGCCACCGAGGGAGCAATAATCTTTAATATTTAGTTGTTTTACTTGCAATAAACCCCAAGGGGAATCGTGATTAAGCCGAATAACCGTTAAAATGTGGAAGTATTGAGATCGAAAACGGTATAAGTATCTTCATGTTGGTATTTTGTTGCGACTTGCTGGCTTCGCACCGGAAACTTATTAATATTGAAAGTGCTTTTTAAGTCAGTGTTTGTATTTAGTACACAAACTAAATTGTTTATATAATTAAGCCACTAAACATTTCTACCCACATAGAAGGTGCATTAAACAGATAGTATAGCGTTGTCTATCCGAATTTGGTACCTTTTTAACTCCTCAATTAAACATAAGAAAACATTGCATTAGTAAACAAATTTTTAAAAAAAACTGATATGTTTTAATCCAATGCATTTTCTAAGACATTTAAAATGTGTTGATTCAAAATGTTCTTAAGCAATCTGTACTTCATCAAACATTTACATTTCAATTAAACCATTTACTGTTTTATTGAGTTCTCATGAATAGATTATTAGCTAAGAAAAAAGTCAGATTAATTCATATCACAAAGATGCTGTATAGAAATATATAGAACATATATGCTTAATCTAAGATATGCTTCAGTGTTGTACACCTCTTGAAAGTCCAAACAGTAGCAAATGGTTAACGGAAAAAAAGAGCATTGGGAGGAAAACACCGAAAAGAATCGGAGAAAAAGATCTGCAAAAAAGAGCAGTAAAGAAGCAGAAGAAAGAGTTTTATGAGGAAACACCCAAAAAAACATAACTTTAATAATTATATGAATTAATGTCCAAATTCATTTGCATGATTTAACGAATTAAGCCCAAATTTTAAGTAATTAAATATTCATTCTAATGAAATTACAGAGTTTTTTATGTTCGAGAACTAATTTAAAGTTCACGTAAAAAAATTTCTCACTATTTAACAAAATGCTTAGGATTTTTAAGCAGCTCCATATTTCAGTGAATTTCAATAATCACGCTAATTATGTTGTGATAATGCCTTATCAATAAGCTTTTTCTTAAAAACTGCATTAAAATGAAAAATTTATAATTTTTGTCAATATTTTTAACTTATCACAGAATTAACCTCCTGAAAACCTGTCGTTAATTGACACATTACATAATATACTTCTAGGTATATTATTATATAATTTAGAAGAATTAAAATATGCATTAAAGATTCGTTATAGCAAGCTACTTATTAAACTTAGCATATTAATCAGTTTTTTTTAAAAATTATTTATTTACATTTGAACAAATATTTTAACTATATAGAATTTAATACAGCCTGAATCGAATCGGCCATTAAATTCATGCAATTGTTAGTGTGGTACTTTTTCCCAATTTTTTCCTCCATGCTCTTTTTCTTTGTTTTTTCTTCTAAAGACATTTTTTTCAGATCTTTTTCCTGTGGTTCTAGTATAAAGTGACACTCATTGCAAAAAAATTACAAATTCTAAGTGTCTGTGGTGATTGTGCCATATTTCATTAAAATTAATAATGCAATTAATAATATATAATTAAAATAAATAGTATTCTATTAAAACTACTTAAACTCAGGCAGCATTCTATGAAAATCTTTTTCGTGTGGTTCTAGTAAGAAGTGACACTCATTGCAAAGAATTTTACAAATTCTTATTGTCTGTAGCGATTGTGCAATATTTCATTAAAATTAATAATGCAATTAATAATATATAATTAAATTAAACAGTATTCTATTAAAACTACTAAAACTTAAACAGAATTCTATGAAAATTAAGCAGTGCTCCATAAAAAAATTTGTTTTGGTAATATTTCAAAAATTTTACATGTTAGGGCAAAACAGCATTTTCAGATTCGAAATTAGAATAAATAATTACTTTAGAAAAAGTATACACCCTGACAAATATACCTATAGCCTGTTTATCAGTGTATTCATGTCCTTTCACTAATAATGTAATTGAGGAATTTATTAGAAATTTATATTTAATCTACATCTTTTTTCTATCATCTATTCAAATAAATTATCATTTTAACTAAATCATATCTGGATAAACAGGTAAGGTCTCTTATTCCTCCATTTGATCATATTTTATTGATAGTTATGATCTCATTGTCATAAAGTCACATTTCGCTATACTCCCTTTTGCCACATATCAAGCTATTACATGAATATATATTTAGTAACAAATCTCATGTTATGGATCATATTTAAAAATTAATTTCCTTACCTTTTATAATGTTTTCTAATGACGTTTATGAGCATAACAATACTAATCATCTGTTGGTTACTTATTTCGATGAAAAAGATGAAAAAATGTAAAATAAATGCAAAAAAAAAGTCTAATCTGATGATTTTAAATATTTTTATTCTGAACAAAATGCGAGATGCCAAACTTCTTTTCACCCCATCCTACCTCCTTGCCACTAACTACCATAATTTCACAAACCTCCCTCCTCCCATCTAAGAGTGACATCATCATCAATGGCTCGACAACCCAGGGTTACTTAAGGATGGCACTAAGGAATAAATACCGAAATCTTGAAATTTAAAAAAAAAAATGATTTATATTTTCTAAGAAACACTCTGGAAATTTTATCGAGGAAATAATTTTCCGTTAAATTTTGTTCTCAATGCAGTAATGTTCTCTTAATGAGCAAAAAATAAGAACTATTATTTTGAAATTGGAAGTTTTCATAGATAATTACCAAAGAGAACACAAAGGTTACCAAATAAATTATATGAACATTGTAAATTTCAGTGTTGATCATCAGAATTCTCACTTTAAAAAAAAATAAATCAAACATGGATATACCACACAACTTTGTTTTCGTTTTGCTAGAAATTTGCAGTATTTTCTTTCTAACGTCAATAGATGTATATTTAGAGATACGTTATTTAAAGATTATTTATTAGTGTAACAATCAAGTGTTCTACATTATGAAAAAAACACAAAGTAGTTTATATAATGGATTTATACTCTTGTTTCAGCCGTTTAACCGTAACAAAGATTTCTTTCTTTTTGATCTATAAATATTTCAGAAAGATCTCGATGTATACCAGAATCATACCTAATTTTTAATTTTCTTTTCTTTATGCCATACACAGTTTATAGAATTGTTTGATCATCACTCATAAAGTGTGTAATTTGTTTACGTTTGATGCAGTAAGATTTTCACTATTGTGCCTTTAAATTTTACATTCTATTGTTATTGTAGATTATACCTAAATAGATCGAAACTGTTAAAACCTAATCATTGTTTACATAAATGTTTCAGTTTTAAATTATTAGATAATATCAGTTATTAGTCATTTAAGAAAGATCCTACGCGTATTTTTTGTAGTTGTGTTTTTTCTAACAAGTCTTTTTAGTTTCAAACAAATAGGCAAAATAATTATTTTAACATACATATTATAATAATTATTTTAACTTATATTGCCGATCGGCCAATGTAGGGGTCAGGGAAATGCCCTTGCATCAGAAAGGCTGTGGGTTTGAATCCCGAGCAAGGCATGGATGTTCTTTCACTCTCTGTACTATCTGTCCTTACTGTGGGAGCAAAGTTGGCCCACCTAATATGGTGCCCCTGAAAAAGTGGCCAACAAATCTGCCTTTCAGATGCCTGTATGTCGAAGGGTCATTCTCCCGGCGGGCAATGGAAAAAAACATATATATTAGGTGGACAGACAGGAAAGTAATATCATTTCGGTGCAATTGATATTTGCTATATATATATATATATATATAAATATATATATATATATATATATATATATATATATATATATATATATATATATATATATATATATATATATATATATATATATATATATATATATATATATATATATATATATATATATATATATATATATATATATATATATATATATATATATATATATATATATATATATATATATATATATATATATATATATATATATATATATATATATATATATATATATATATATATATATATATATATATATATATATATATATATATATATATATATATATATATATATATATATATATATATATATATATATATATATATATATATATATATATATATATATATATATATATATATATATATATATATATATATATATATATATATATATATATATATATATATATATATATATATATATATATATATATATATATATATATATATATATATATATATATATATATANTTTAAACAGTTACAAATAATAATGAAATACGAAAACTCTTTCAACTTTTTTCAACAGTCAAAAACACGAGAAATAACTGAATAGTCACGAAAATTTTTAACAATTCGTTACCATTCTTCTGCGTAGAATTTGTGATTCGATTTGTTGATCACACTTGATCAGTCGCCTTGACGTCAAGCTAACCGTGGGATATTCTCGTGGTTTTCCTTGTTTCACCTCGTGGATCTGTAACTCAAATGAGGGTTGTTACATCAAAAAGTCCTCCACGATGGCAAATATCTCCCAATACTTGATCCAGATGGTCCCTTGTCTTCTGGGTTCAAGCCTGCAAAGCTACGGAGTTGAACATTGGTTGATGTAAACTCAAAAATTGGGTCAGCTGTTCAACGATGGTTATAAAATTAAATAAAATTTTACTCGTGACAAATTGTGCCCAAGTCCAATCGTCACCAAAGCCCACGACGAATTGTGCCTCGAATAAATTGACACGCCACCACTATTTTGCAGACCATTTCCTATATTACTAAAATTTAATTTTAACTTACAAAATGGATAAATGGATTAGAATTTTAGGAAAATAAAGAACAACAATTTTAAACTTATTTTACGTTTAAACAGCGTATAAGACACTGAGTATTTTAGCCAGTAAATACGTTATTAAATTATTATTTTTATTGCGCAGTTAAGGTAATATACAGTGTTAGAAATCAGGAATATTATTTCTTATTTTCTCATTTATCGACATTATTTAAGAGACAATAATATTTGCGGATCTGTTTATAATAAAATTCAGCGAATGTTTCTCTTTTAACATTGTAACAAACACTAAATCACAACATATGAGGAAAATATATTTGTTTATCCAAAGAAGTTTAGAAAAAAAAATGTTTATTTATATTTGTATCCAAATAAACCACCGATAATATCATTTTTATGTTTCTGGTATCCGCTTCCATAATCTGGTATCTTGACATCCATGCGATAAAGGGTAAGTTATGTATTTTCTATTGCTTTTCTTCTTTATTACCAGCAGTGTATTACTTATACCCTAAATCGATAATAAACTGAGCCGAATATTTCCAGTTTCAGCTTTATTAATTGCGTTATATAAATAAAAGTATATATTGGTATACATCATACATCAAACTGATGTTTCCTACTTTATTGTATTTGATTTATATATATATATATATATATATATATATATTGTGATTTTAGACACAAAAGTCTATTTTCTCTGAATAAAACTATCGTTTGTTCGGCGGATTTGGATTTTTCGATATCAAATTAAAGGTGGTGGAAAAATACTATCCCAGTAGTTTAGTTAGGAGAGTGCAAACAATGTAACAATTTTTAATTACAAATTATAATTATACGGTTTAAAACTATGCAAAAAGTAGTTTACAGTTCTAAAGATTTTTGACAGCAATATGTTCCTTTTCTATTTGAAAATTCCATCATGATAATTTAATATGAATTAAAATTTTTCAGAATGTTTTTCCAAGTAATGCCACAAATATTTTAGAGGATATTATTTGTCAATTCTAAATAAAGACACCAACATTTTAAAGAACAAGTTTATTTTACAAATTTCAAATATTGTAGGGTCATATAAATCATTCATACAACATCACAACATAATAATCTTTGAAAAAAATAAAAATTCAGACATTTGTGTTTAAGTGCGTCCTATACTTGTATATCATTTTTTTCAACCAGAATATCTCTCTTTCTCAGATTCAAACAGTAAAATGTAACAACTATCGCACATGATTAGAAAAATGTCATTTATTACATATATATGTTTATACATTTGTTCATAAACAGATAATATAGTGTCTCTCTGTTATAGTCAAAGTTTAGCCACACTCATTGCATGATCCCCTTATCGCTTTAATCGTTTCAAATGCGATATAACTCTCACTTTGATCATCACTTTTTTGGAATGTTTGCAACACTTTCTAATGAATTCTAAATCGTGTTTAAAATTGACAAATGGATTTTCTGCAACATTAATTACTAAGAATAGATTTCTATCATATTTTTGTTAATATTTTAGTTCAAATTTAAACTATTAAAGAAAAAATTACTTACATGATTTGTTAACTTGAAATATGGTTATTATTAATTACTTTTGCTATATGAGTAGAAATTTTTTAATTTTAAAATATAATTTGATTGATTGTCTTTTAATCGATGTAAACTATACAAAAGGATAAAATTTTTGTTTTTAAAACCAAAATTAAGGGACACTGTTATAATTATTTTTGTGTGTATCAATAATTTAATTAAACAAAAAAAAGGAAGAAAGTGAATAAGTAATGGGAATGACTACGTTCTCTAAAAAAATAAAAGTGTTAAATAAAACCATGCTTACCCTCAAATTACACCATAGCATAGTTCCATAAAATTTCAGGAGCATAATAATACGCGTTAATACGCAATTGCGCCCTTAATACACAACATTTGACGCGTATTAACGGCGAAAAAAATTTAATAAAAATTTTAATTTCTAAATATAATTTGATTTGTCTTTTAATCATTTTAACCGATACAAAAAATAATAACGCCCTTTTTGCAAAACTGTAATTAAGGAACACTGCTATAATTATTCCTGTGTTTAATCAAATAACACCATAAAATGAAATAAATAAATAATATAAATAAATAATTAGAATGAGCTTGACTGCGATATCTAAAAAATATGTTGTTAAATTAAATCATGTTTATTCCGAGGTTGAGCGGTAACATAGTGTTATTAAATTTCAGAGCCATGATAAATTAGTACAATTTATCATGATACAACTCATCAACTCAAAAAATTTGAAACAAATCTTGTGGTAAAGCTTATTTAAAAATCAAAATCATGCATATCTAATACTCAAAGTTTAATTTACTAGAAACGAAGACTTTTCCCTCTGTGGTAAATTAGAGCTATTTATGTCAGCCAAATTCATATGTCCAGACCGCATAAACTCTCAGTTTACCTAAGGATTATGGCAATGAACTTATGCAACTACCGTAACTTAATAAGATTTAATTTATTAAACTTTATTTTTTTGAAAATAAAAAAAATATTACATAATTAGTAAATATTTTTTAAAATAGGCAGCCTTAACACAGTGAAAATATTGTTTAGTTAATTATTTTATTTTGCAAAATAAAGATAAAAAAAAACTGCTGATTTTTAAATATTAAGATATTTTACCAGACCATTTTTTAATATTTTTGGAAATATTTATCTAGTTGTCAGCTTAACTAGCATTAACATTTATCTGTAAATACTAGATAGCACAGAGCACATTTAATAGAAAATGCTTATGAAGGAAATTTGTTTGACTGTAATTTATAAAAATCTATTTTAATTGCATGTCACATAGATGTTTGCATAATGTATCTATTTTAAATAGAAAAAAGAGCTAAAATAATTAGCTGTCAAACATAACCTCAGTGAAATTATAAATTGAATATAAAAACATCAAAATAAAGCATTCGTAATGTGTTACGAAAACATTCGAAAAGTGTATGATATTTGACTATACATATAGTGTTTTGAGATTTCTTTAAATGAAATTTTAAATGCTTCATTGAACATAATGGAGTAAAATTGTGTAAAAAAAGTATATTTAATTTTTAACTGATATTTATTTTAAATGACAGTCAAACTTTCCAAGTCATTCCCATTAGATTTAACGATGCATTCACTAAATCATATTTTTTGCAACATAATAATAATAATAAGGATAATAATAATTTCAAGTCATAATTATGTCTAAAAATCATATTTTTTTGAAGAAAAGTTATTCAACTCAGACCATAAAGGTACTGATATTACATTTCCGGTAATATCAATTTTCGAAATATAAGTTAAATGAAAACATTTTAAAGGTTGTTTAAAATGACTAAAGGTAATACTATAGTAAATGTATGTATTTGTTTATTGAATTTCTTAATATGATAATTTAATTCAATTTTATTTATGTCAAGTTACACAAGTTTGATTAATATTTAATTATAAGATTAAATTTGCTTGTAATTATTTAAATTACGTGCTTCAATCACCATTGAATTTTCCAAAGTAATTATAAAATATCACTATGTTTTTGCTTGCTTCTGAATAACATTCTTAAATATTAGAAAATTGTTGGAATTAGGAAGATATATTCCTGATGATAATGTTTTTGATGATAAGAAAAGAGTAATCAATGAATCACTGTAGCTGAATTATTTTCAACGAACACATTGTATCCTCATGAAAACATTTTGATCTTATTATAAAAATGATAGAAATTCTTCATAAGTTTCATTATTGTACTAAAAAGTCAAATGATGAGCACCATTTATTATTTTCAAATCGTAAATGGGTTTATTTGTTCACAACACAATATTCTACTCATTCGAGAATCTGTACCGATTTTCATATAGTCTCTACAGTTCAACACTGTCAGTATCACATAATTCTTGTCTTCTTTCTTTTATATGCATACATGAGTAATTCATTCCTCAATGAAGCACAGCAATCTGTGAATGAAATATAATATATTTAAAAGTAAAAGAAATAAAAAAATAATTAATTATACATAAATATCTTCATTAGTCATTATTAACGCCATTTAATGTTTGATTATATTTCTGGAGTGTTCTCCTCTCAATTATGTGACCAAAGTTCAAATCCCACCAGTGGCGTGTTGATACGAATTATGCCCCTGACTCGCACCAACCACAATGATGACGTAAAATATCATCAGTGGTAGACGGATCATGGATTAGATCCGACTAATCTGTCTAACCACGAGAGGTTTCCGTGGAAGCTAGGTTGTCCGAATGCATTTTCCTGGATGTCCTTTGTTCTCTGGGCAATTAACATTAACAATTAACATTCCAAATCGTCACAACTTAAAATCAAAAACGGTTTTAAACTTCATTGTGACAATGGGCAGTTCCATTCCCCATTCATTATGATCCATTTTCTGATTGATTCTGAGATGACAATAATCTCCCTACCGCCCTTTGAATTCTGACATGGTTTCAATAGAGAAGAGCCATGGTAGCTCAGGGGATAGAGGGTTTGCCTTTTAATGAGGTGTACTGGATTTGAAGCCCAACGTTGGCTTGTACCAACCACATTGCTGACGTAAAATAGGTTAGTCCCATCAAAAAGTCCACCACGAAAGCATATTTCTTCCAATACTTGAGAGGCAGGAGCCCTTGTCTTCTGTATTGGGTTCAAAATTACAAGTCGACCAAATTGAAAAGATAGTCTTAAGTTTAAAAATGGGTCGACTGTCCAATGCTGGTTATAAAATAAAATAATAAAATAAAATAAAAAGAGGAAATGAATAAGAATAGAAATAATGAACAAAAAATACTTACACAATAAATGTTTTTATTTTAACATATTGATGCGTATTCTTCTTAAATGAGCGTTTCATAAGTAAAAAAAATGACTCTAATTATGTCATAGAGTTAGTCAAATTTATTGTAAGTTTAAGAAATAAATACATTTAATTCTGCAAGCAATAGTTCATAGAATATGTACGGTAAGGATTACTGTTACTTTAAATTTCTAGTATCATTGTTACACTAATTACAATTGATATTTGAGCAAGGGTAAACAAGAACTCTATCGTAATTTGAACTCATTGTTGAAAAAGGGAATTGTGCCAGACATTATAACCTCTTTGATTGCTAAAAGAAATAAAAAGGTGCTGCATGACTATTACTTGACTAAAGTTTCAATTAGCAATCTAACAAAGTTTCAATGCAATTTTCGCTTTTTTTTTCTTCCCTTGAATATTAACTTTGCATACCCTTTGGGAATATATTTTTTGCCAAGGATTCCAAAAGAAACATATATTAAGAGTGGTCTTTGCAGAACTTTAGTATGATTCACTTTCACTGCTAGATAATGGTTAGTTACTGGCAAAAATGTTTCCAATTACCGACGGTAAATATAAATATATATAAAGTCATCATGATCATACAAATACCATACATACAATTATACTCAATGAACTTCCTATGATTCTAAACTTCCAAAAGAAACACATATTAAGAGTGGTCTTTACAGAACTTCAGTATGATTCGCTTAAAATCGACACTCTAAAATTTTCACTGGTAGATTAATGTTAGTTACTGGCAAAAAATTTTCCGATCACTGACCGTAAATATAAATTTATAAAGAGTTATCATGATCATACAAATACAATAGATACAATTAAACTCAATGGACGTCCTATGGATTTTATTATGCCCGTTGCTCTCAGCGAAATTTTTTCCTAGTAATACCGACCGTAAACTACCGAATCAAGTTAAAATAGTGTAGTTAGTGCCATCTGTCTAAGATAGATAGTGTCATCTGTCGAAGTGCGAGTGAGATTTGCAGGTTCATTATCAGGGGTCATCAGTGTAAGAGAAGTGCGAGAGAGATATTCTTTAATTCCGTCTGGGTTTGAATTCTCGACTTATGTGTCCGTAGTCTGATGATACTACGACTGTGGAAAAGGTTTTACATAATAACTGAATAAATTAAGGATTGACTCTAACTATTTAGCTGAAGTTCGTTACAACAATGACCCCCGGTGGTTGAGTGGTAGCCCTTCGCACTACCGTGCCACTCCTGGGTTCGAACCTTAGGCCGGGCAAGGTTGACTTAGCCTTTTATTCCTTTAGTGGGTCGATAAATGAGTACCAAGCTTGCTTGGGAACTAAACACTGGGTGGTTCCGCTTCCGGCTGACTATCTAACCGGAACATCTGCTCCTGTACCCTAGATCCCATGGTCAAGAAAACTGAGATGGGCACAGTAGGCCTTGTCCCTCTATGGGCTGTCGCACCACTGAGTTTAGTTTTTTTTTGTTACAATAATGGTTTACTGGCTTTTTTCTTGAAGAAGTGAACTGATCGTAATTATTAATGTCCAAAACTCCTAATGTTATTGAAAATTTCTCAGAGTGTATTGCAAAAAATATAGAAAAAAATATAACACAAGAAATGGTGTATTTGAACAGTGTTAAATGTTTTATTTAAAATAGGCAGTAAAGTCTTAGCGTCTTAGATGACGATTTGAGGATAAATTAATATTATGAAAGAAAATGTTGCCTTCCTGCTCCCTTTTCTTCCTGACATTGTTTGCCGTTTATAAAATAGATTTGCTAACTATTTTTCTTTTCATTATTTGAACAACCATTTTATTAATTTTTAATCTAAATTCTGAATATAGACAGTTTCGAGATCATTATTCAATCGCTACGATGATTTTTTTTTGCAATTTGCAATAGCAATTAAGGATTTGATAATTATTCTGAAATAATAATGGAAAATATTTCTTACCAGTTCGATTTGTTACACAATTTGACATATAATTTATTTGGCACCATAGGTATGGTTTCTATGCTAAACATCTGTGTGTCTGATAGTTAAGCTGACGGAAGAAGGACTCCGGTCATTTGGTGATGACCGTTGCTTGACAATTATGGCGCTGCCATGCGTGAAGCTCTCTGTTGGACTAGCTACATAAGTGCGCGTTCTTTCAATGTCAGGTGTTTCCAGCTCTGTTTGCAGAGGAAGCTGAAATACATAATGCACATGTATAAGCCCTAAAATAGTTAAACAATTTGAATATATCTAATTAACGTATTTTTCGGTACAAGCTGCAGCTTAGTTTTTTATTGATATATTGCCCATATTTTTAACGAATATTTTTTGTTAAGTTACAAAGATGAAACACTAAATGTTCAAAAATGCCATCGCATTTACACTGTATAAACATTGTACTATTCAAGGCGAAAACGATGTTAGATGGGAAATTGAACCATATTTCTGTATTACTTAAGCCTTTATACTCTCGATTACTTGTTACTTCTCTGTAATTTAACCAGCTTAAATTACAGATTTAATTGAATTTAGATAAATAACAGATGTAATTTTAAATTACAGATTTAAAATTACATCCTATTTAAATTTGAGAATTTCTGCTATTTATGGTTTAAATTTGGATATTTTTATTAAACCTCAAACAAAAACTTTAGCAAGTGCATCTCACTTAAACAGCAATTGGGAAACGGCATTCAAAAAAGTACTCATAGTAAAATGAAATTGCAATAAAGTTTGAAAATTACGCATGAAACCGACTCTTCATTTGGCTAAGCAATAAAATCTAAGAAAATCGGAAAGCTATTTGGTTTCAAAGAATGGAAATTAGGTAATATGAGGTCAAAGAACCAACATCTAGCAAAAACAATTCACATTCAATAGTAGCAAAATGAAAAATTGTAATTAGGCATCGACCATTGTACTTGGAAACATTAAGGGTAGGCAATAAAATCTAAATGAAGACTTATTTGGTTTTAAGGAGCTGAAATTGGATAATAGTACATTGTAAGAAATACACCAAATTGCGAGGTAAATGTCACTGAAAAATGGAACACTTGCATTATAATTATACAAGATAAAATGGTGCAGATATAGATGAGTGCATATTGATGGCTATGGTGACCTTATACTAATCCATGACAATAAGGCGACTTTTTCTACGTATTTACAAATTGTCTTCACTGTACAACAGGGTGGTACCAGGGTCAGCGTGCTGGTTCATATTTATCCTGTTCATTTTTTAAGGTGACTCCTAAGTCACTAACTACTCTTTAACCTCAAGTTTTTGCAATAAATTCTAATGTCCAGAGAAAAGTAGTGACACCGGTAATTTTTTTTTTTTTACCGTAACTTTTCATTATTTTTTTTCCAGCGCACTAAATGTGCTCAGTGTACTAAATCCGTGTAAACTTCTCCCTGCTACTTTTAAATTTTCTTATTTTTTGTCCAATGCTTTGTCGTTATTATTTGTATGAACAAAAATATATGTCAATATTGGAGCTACCACTCAGAAAGATTATGCATTTTACGTTCCAAGTTGGAAAATACGAAGTATTAAGCTTCTTTTACGCTTTCTGGAGTGCACGTTCATAAATAATTCACAGTCACGAGTTCTTACCGGCATACAAAAGAAATATTTAAAGCTGCATCGCCTGTTCACTTTGAAAAACGAACGGAAAGATATTAAAAAATATATTTATGGAAAAAAAATGTACCATCTTTTCATCTCCGTTATTATTTCAGATCAAAAACCTTCGAAATGGCGTCTGACAAGACCCATCGTCCTAAAGACGATCGCCAAGCTCAGAAACGTTATGATTAATAACGAAAGGTATAAAAGACCCAGAACACATAAATCATAAAGACCTATCAGACTTAGAAAATCGGAAAAATGTCGCTTTTTCTCATTGTCTTCCTCACAATACCCTTTTTTTAGATTTAAAAAAAATCCAGAGCGTTAGATTCCGATCTTTCAGTTTTTGGGCGCAGCTCTTCCGTTTTTTTTATGTTAAAAAAAATAACAAAAAGTTTTCATTTTTAGCAGGGCCGTCCTTGTTTACGTGACAAAAATGATAAGATAGAGAAAATGACAGAGAGAAAAAATGACAACGAGTAAATATTGTATAGTTTTTTTTTCTTCTTCCATTCCTTTCGTGAGAGTGTTTTGTTACTTCTTTTCATTTACTGTTTAGCGATTTTGAGTTTCTGGAGGTCCTGTTTGAAGATTTAATGAGGTGTTCAGAATCCAAGTGCCTTTCTTTTGTTTTCTCACCCCCGAGTACATTGAAAAATTGTGTAAATATCATTTTAAGGCATGTATTCTTTATAAAATGTTAGTAGCTTCTTTTTTTTTATTTCATCCGCCAAGTAGTTTGGATAACAAAAAGAATTCAAGTGAACATTTTAAAAATATAATGGATGATTTCTTACTAAAGTGTTTTACATTTGCTTTCCGTATTTATCTTTCAATTGATGTACTTTTAGTTTAGTATATGACGTTGAGTTTTGAGTCTAAATTGTTTTGCACGCAAGAGATTATATCCTGTTTGTAATGTTTTAGCTAAAAAAATGTGTATTTGTAGTTGCAAGATACCTGATTTATACTTATTTTAATGAAATGTTATAGTAATAAAAATTGCAATGAAAAAGTTAAATATACAAGAAGCTTGAAGCTAGAAAATACTACATATTTCTATGGAATGGAAGGAACTAACTCTTCAAGGAAACACTTAGAAAAAGCTATTCTATTCTCGGAAAATTAATTCAAGGCTTAGCGATACTATACTGGTATCGGATTGAGAAAGAAATGTATGGTTAAAACTAATAGAATACGGTAAAAGTGTTTTTGGCTCTATGGGAACACCAAAAACTTGGTAATTTTTTGCCGCAGTGCTTTGGATACGATTTGGGTAAAATTAACAGTAAAATATTGTTACATAAGATCCGGTAAAATCTAATAATTTCATCATGATACCTTAGAACATGTTATACATTTATACTAACCGTGTATTATTACTTTTCAGTTTTGCATTTTTACTAAATGTATGGGAATAAGAACTATAATTTTGAAAGCCAAAATTCTGTGTAATCTGTCACCATATGAACGGAGCAAATACCAAATAAATGGTTTTAATACCATTTATTTTAATTTCATTTGTGAAAACTACAGTTTTTTTTTTACCGGAAACGTCATTACAATGCAGTTAAGTAATTTTACCAGAATTCTTTTCTCCGTGCATAAACAATTACACTGAGCAGATTCTCAGCGAGCTTAATTAGGTGTAAAATTCAACCATATTTTTTTAAATTTCTAAGCAATAGTATCATACATGTTAAACAGTAACTCCCCTTAGTCCAACGGAGCTAAGCACACTCCAGCAGGAATAATAAGAAACATGTAATTTAAACAATAGAATTAAATAGTTGACACTCTATGGTAATTATGTAGAATTGCTGTTATATATTTATTTTTGCACGATTGTATCTGGAACGATGATGTATTGCATAAAGGAATGAAATACTTCTCTTAGTGTGACTAGCTTTAAAGTTACGTTTTTTCTTATATATATATATATATATATATATATAATTTAAAAGTAATAATGATGGCTGAGATTTATAAAACTATGTCATTTGTTCTGAATTAAATGAAAAAAAAATGCAAAATGTACTTTTGTCTACATCAAAAACAAAACATGGCATTCTAACAGAATTCACATCTAAGTATTTCATAGAAGCGGAAGAAAACAAGCAACTAAAAGGTTACAAGGGACTTTCTAAATTCAATAAAAAATAATAAAAGAAAACGATTAACTCATGGATCTCTAGTAGTTAAGCTTTTTGTCGAAACGTGGCGCTCTAAAACAGTTTGGGCAATTGTTGCCAATTTGCTACACGTTAAACAAAATGCATTGTCTCTATATGTTTTTCATTAGAGTGGAAACGAGTTCAAGAAGGATTAATTTGAGCAATGAAAGGTTTCAACTTTCTGACCTTTGGACAATATAGTGTAACAAGTTTTAAAATTCCTGTATTATAATATTGGTTGAGTAATATTTATTAGATTAAATTCATTAGATATTATAAGATTAAATTCTATTAGATTAAATTCATTGCTATCAAGTCTACATATTACAATTCATCAGTCAGTTTTTATACTATATTTTAACAATCGAATTGCACCTTATGTATATTTATGCAATTAGTTTATTTCGATTTTTTATAAAAATTTGCCATTATTTTTTATATAATTTGAAATCACTAGTAAATAAGGAACTTTAGGTTTTTTAGCTTTTGTTTGTTAGCTATTAAAGTTTAAATAATGAAGAATCAAAAGAAAACTATTCCCATAGTTCGAAAGCCAAAACTTAGTAAAAAGTTTTTTTTCCTCGCTTAACTTACTATCAATTCTGAAAGGTCGTATGAAATTTAAGAATATAGTTTTAACAATAGAGAGAATGTGATAATATCAGGTTACTTTTCTACTTCTACACTGTTAAACATATTGGACTGAAGTTTCATAGTATCTTTCATATTTGCTGCAATTCTATACGTATAAGGCTAATTTAATTCACATTGTTTTACTTCCTAAACTTGATTCCACGATCACTAAAGTTCAAGTTGAACGGAAGCATGATTCAATTTAACACAGTGTTGCAGCAACCTTACTCAGCTTCAAAATTACTGTTCCATCCTGAAATTATATTTTTGTCGGAGTAATTAGTAAGCGCAGTAGATTTTAGTAAGCATTTCATAAATTTGTTATGGCTTTTTATAATAAAAAAGTAGAAAAGGTTATTAAATCTTCTATAAAAACAGAAATATTTAGTTAAAATCAACTATTAGAATACAACTCAATCTAAATGGATTATTCATTCCTATTTCTTGATACGCTATCCTTACATTTTTTACGTTTGATTTCTTTTACTATCTACACTTTTTAGGAGCGGTTTGCGTTAGTGTTACAGAATAAAAAGAATTACAAATATTCCAGATCAGAAAAAAGTAAGCATAACGATTTGGCTTTATTTTTCTTATCCAATGCTATGCAACAGAACCTTTTTTTTTACTGTAAGCCTCTTTTTTACCTAACTAGTCTCATCCAGCTGACTATGCATCAGCGAGCCAGAGTCGAGGCTATTTCTTTATCCCTTGAGACCTATTTTGGTATGTTTTCAGACATTCCTATTAAATCAACCAAGTCCCCAAATAACTCCCCGCAGACTTATATATAAGCTGTAGACCCCCTTGAGCAGCTACTGACATTTAGTGGATCTTCAGCTATATTGGACCATTTTGGCTGCTCCACGAAAAAAAATAAATAAAATGAACTAAAAAAACGGGACTAGGACGAATTTAAGGGCGGTGATGGTAGATTAAAAAGAACGGGCGATATCTCTTTCTCAAAGGAAGAGGGGAAAAAAGAAACTAATAAAGGCGAGATGGTTTATTAAGTGTTGAAATTTATGCCAGACTCTACCTTAAATGGGGCAATAAATTAGGTTTATGTTTTATTCATTGAAGAAAAGCTAGTGGTGTGAAAGGATTATTAAAGTTACACATCGCACTGTTCGCTGTGGGTGATAAGCAATAAAGTATAGGTAAGTATTTTAGTCATGGTAAATGCAATTTATCGGTATATTCATATTTCGTACTTAATGTATGCAATCTTTCGGTCAGTCGTTTACGAAATAATTTCGGGAATGTGAAATGTTTAGAGATATTTACTCAGCATTTAAAGTGAACTTTGTCTTTAAAGCTAAATGCAATAATTGTTGAAAAATTAATTCTGTGGAACAAAAGATGCGTGAATATTTCAAGAAATTTAGATTTATAAGACATTAATATATAGTATTGAAATTCTAACATGCATCTAATAAGAAAATGTGTTTTTCTTAGGTATGCATATCTGTATTTTAATAAAAAAGTATCAGTCAATGCATGATATTTTTTTTTAAATTTATGCATACATTGCACATAAATAAAGCAATGTGATTAAATAGCTTCCGGATATGTTGTCTTGCTAAGACAATGTAAACTAGATATCAAATATATAGTTACTCAAGGTTCTAAGGTTAAATATTTTTAAAAATTGGCATTTAAGGCGAAAAAACAACTTGAAACGCATATTTCTAAATTTATTTACTGGTCAATTTTTCATCATAATTTCTTTTTTTCTAATACATTTTAACAATATGACAAAAACAAGAATTCATTGTATTTTAAACGTATTTTAAAATATTTTTCCGTTTCATGACCATTTTAGTATTTGTTACCAACTACGAGACAGTAAGAGTCTGTTGCCACGATTAAAGCTTTGATTTCACATTGCATTGGTGTAATATGTTTTTATTTATAAAAATCCCTTGCTTTACATTTACACAGAAACTTATTGCAAAGAAAACATTTTATACCATCAATTAGTTCTATTTTTTAGAACAGAATTTTGATCAACAAACATTATTTAGTAAATAAAAAAGAAAACTGGAAATTTATTCTAAATCTCAGCTTTTTAAAAACTTTAGTTAATCTTATGTTGGACAAACATTGTTATAAAATTTTGGTATGGTCGTTTTCAGTCAGTTTTAAAATTAAAAATATTCGCCAAACATGTGTAAAAGCTTTTATAAAAGTAACTTTTGAAATCTTATTTTTGGAATAAAGCTATTGCAAACTTAAAATTAGAGAAAAATCAATTAATTTTTGCGATTTTGCCGATTCTATTCTTACGAAGTTATGAAATAGTAGACAAATTATTTTAAACAAAATTTGTCACTTATATTAGTATACTATAATAACGATCTTAAATTGATTATTTTGATTACATATTTTAATATTCTTTTATATTCCATTCATTTTTTCCGTTCTCTTATATTCAATTCATTTTTATATTCCGGTTGTTAGTCAATTTTTTTTATTCATTTGGAATTAATTTTATTATTTTTCTTATTAAAGACGTAAACAATAATATTATTTTTTAATATTTGACAAAAAAATACCCAGAATTAATAATATAAATTTTGTTTATAACTGAAAATTATAGGGGTTTTAAAGCTTCATATAAATAAAGTTAATATATGCTAATTATTAATAAGGTCAAACTATTTTGTTTTGAATGAGACTATTGATTTTATCACGAAAGATTCTATGACTGTCCCTTTTTTTACAAATAGCTATAATTTTGTTTAAAAAAATTCTTGCATTTTTCTCAAAGTTCTTTCAATTTAAATTTTTTGAAAAATATTTAAGTATGAAACAGAATTCAATTTTAAAATACATATAAGTTAATAGATTTTTTTAAATTCACCAAAATGCAATAATATATGCAATAATGTCTGTTTGCTCGAAATTAATAATGTAACAAAGTTCATATAGAACATGTATGTATAAATTGATAAAATGACAATAAAACATTGTTTGCAATGCATAGTAAAAATAGTTTTAAATGAAAATTTGAAAATAAATTTTAAAATTTTAATTCATATTACAAAGTTTGGGAAATTAAATGCAGTTTGGCATACTGTTTACATTTCATTACGTTTTTAAGACTTAACTGTCTTAAAAAGATGGTAATTGAAAGTGAAAGTAGATGCATAGACTAAAGTTTCAAAGCAAACAACATTAAACGAAATGAAAATGAATTGAAATTACGAAATTGAAAAAAGATTCTGTAATAAGAGAGCAAATAAGAGAACATTTTTTACACGCACTTAATAAAAGCTAACTTAAATTGCATCATAGTGCTAAATGATGCCGAGATTCCTAGTTTATGAATCCCTTAAGATTTGCCCCCTTGAGCGAAAAACTAGAACTTAACTTCAATTAGAAAGTGCAAGTCTAGTTTTCCAGTTTGCACTATTAAACATACCTTAAAACTAGCTTTCAGGAACAAACAACCTCTAGGAAAATGCCTGCGATATTTTCCCTTTTATTTTTTTTTACTTCCCTACTTTTATCCCTAAATTTGAATAGAAACAAGTGAGATAGAGTCTAGAGAGCGATACGTAATTAAGGCATATTTCCATACTAAGGGAATTAGGGAATTTACGATACTATTTTTAATCCATTGCTTGACTTTTATTAAAAAAAGCATGTTACTTTCAAGGAGATTAAAATGGTGCTATACATACAAGGCATTCTTCATGGAAGAATGCCTAGTATTTTCATTACTTCGAAATGTGATATCGTTGTTCCTAATTGAACCTGCAGATCGGATTATAATTTTAACCAACAGAATAAATATAACGTAAATATTAATTAACTCCAAAAGGAGTTAGATGAGCAAGTTTTATAGTAGCGGCCGTCTTTTAATTAGTTATAAGAAAATGAATTTGTATTTTGTTGATGATGTTCTCTTGTGTGCGATTAAATTAAATATAGTGTGCTATTTTATTTACGTAAGTAACTTTTTAATTGCATTAGTCATAAATAAACGTAATTTTGTTTTAGTGAATAAAAACGAATTTGGAAAGTAAATTATTTAATATGAATATTTTTGAATATTGAAATTATAAGTTGTTTATTTAGTTTCTAAAATATGTTTTTGGTATAAAAAAACTAATTCTTAATTTGATAATATAGAAAAAATGTACAATTTCTTTTGGATTAGATTTTGAACAATATAATTAATTACTAGGGACTAGAATATGCTACAATGTAATTACTAGAAAACAAATATAAAGACAACTTGTTACTACATAATATAATTTCTTTATTACAACATAGTGTAATTACTTTTAAACTGCAATATTTTCTGGTCAATGCTATATCGCTAAAAATAAATAAAGCATTATCTAAATTTTCTGCACTAATGTAAAAGAAATATTTGTTAAATTTGTTTTATTCTTTTTAAATTGGAGAAGTTTTATGTTGTAAGGTTATTATCCTACGTCTAAGAGTTTTATGTAACCTCTAACACCTTAACTTAATACTATGTATAATAATGATAATAATGATAATGCTATCGGATAAAAATTTATTATATATTAAATATAAAGGGATTAAATGTGTAAATGGAATTGGAAAGCATAACTTATTCAAGAATAAATTTTATAAGCAGGTAATTTTATAAGCAGGTTCCTATACCAGAAAACAAATGTACCTGATATAAAGATAAGTGATAATAAAAATAAATGTACCTGATGTTTGAATAATGTTATAAGTTTGTTCCTAAAAGATTGATTTAAAAAACTGAAGAATCTTTTATAAATAGCGGTTTTTATTATTCAGTATTTATTTTTATAAAAAGAATATTGCTATCAAAATTATGTAGCGTTGAGTAGTTGCTTTTTAGTTCTTACTTATTAACATGTTCTTTAAAAATATACGAAACATTAAACATTTAAAATGATTTTAATTAAAGTTAATGTTATTTTCCAATTACTTTTAATTCGTTATTTAATATTTCTGGAAAATACACAAATAGTTCACTGATGTATTATATTTATTTATTATCAATGCTTAAATATTCAATAGAATTTTTATTAACATAAAAGCTTATCTTCAAAAAATTTAATGTTTTCTTATTTTAAAAAGTATAATAAGTTACCATTTGAATCTTAGTTAAATCGCAATTTCATTTCTGATTGCATATTTAAATATTTGTCTCTAAAATAGCTTGGGGTTATGAGATAATGAAAAAGTGCACAGTTCTTAAATTACCGTTTTGACTAAATAGACTCAATGTAATTTATTTAGTAATTCTGATATGTTTTAGAATTAGCCTAGTTTCATGCCCAACATATAAACTATATAAGTACACATAATATTTTACACATATGCTATATATTAATAAAACTGAAATTTTTCATTTTACTTATTTATTTGATTATTTGATTGAAGCAATAAATTAATATCAACCCTAAGCTATATTATTTTTTGTCTTCTGTATTTGCAAATAAAGGAATAAAAATTAAAAGGATATTTTTCATTTAGTTATAGGTATGTCGATAAATATGTGTCATGTATTGTTTCAAATCATATTAAGTAATTTTTAGCTACTGAAATTCATAAGAAATAATATATTTATAAGCAAATTTTTGAATGACTAAACTTTTTAATTGTGATCAATTTAGTTGTTCAATAGTTTTAACAAGGGATATTTATATCGATGATGTTTTTCAATTGTGTTGGGTTATTACTTTTTGTGTTTTCAAATGTAAGCTTTGCTTGGGATTTGTTACTCTTCTGTGTTGCTTCTTGTGCTTCTAATAGCGAGGATTTCTCAAAAGTAAGTTTGCTAGAAATCTGTCATTTCAACAAAAAAAAATTGCTTCTGTTTGAGTTAAGTTCGAACGCATTATTTTATTTTGTAAATACTGCAACTTTTAACACAATTCAAAAAAAAAAATACTTGGAAATGAAGCAAATATGGAATAAGTATTTTATGAAATGTTCACGTAAGCAAGGCAATTCTACTAAACAGGACCAATTAAATTTTCTTGTTTAGACAGATTTTTTCATGTTTTAAGTTATTTTCATGTATTCACATTCGTTACTGAGGTATTTCAGATATAGATACATTTTAAAAGATATTTCCTTCATGAATACATGAACTGATATCAAATGTCACGTGCGGTTAAAATCGTTGAATGAGACTGCTCTTTGCATAGGAACTAATATTTTACAATACATCACATATTCTACAGACAATAATAAATATATTACATACAGCAAGTAAATAAAACATTAAGGCCTGGTCTTAATTTATAAGTCTAAAGAAATCCCAAGCATGTATGTGTGGTGCGTTCGAGATAATCGAAGTTAGGATTAAACGTTATATTCCGGATGTCATTACGAGTAGAGCCAGAACAAACCAGCAATTGTTTGTTCTATCTATTTGTTGCTTAATTATACACAACATTTGGTTTTGAAAATCAGTAAAATAATTCAGCTATCAGAAGAATGTTGGCTTCTTGTTTCGTGCACATTTTTCTATATTTAAAGTTTTTCTATATTAAAAGGTTTTCTATATTTAGGGGTTTTCTATATTTAAGTGTTTTCCATGTTTAAGGGTTTTCTATGTTTAAGGGTTTTCTATATTTAAGTGTTTTCTATATTTAAGGGTTTTCTATATTCAAGGGTTTTCTATATTTAAGGGTTTTCTATATTTAAAAGTTTTCTATATTTAAGTGTTTTCTATATTCAAGGGTTTTCTATATTTAAGGGTTTTCTATATTTAAGGGTTTCTATATTTAAGGGTCTCATACAGTTTAAAACAAGTCCTGCCTGCAGATCCCAAAACTATTTGTCTTTTGTTCAAACTTTCTTTAGAATGTTTCATCTCCGTTGGGCAAATTCATAAAGTTTAGGGCTCGTTTACATAATGGTGCTTTAGATAGGGCCAATACGGTAAAAAAACGAAGTTCGGGGTGAAATTTTTTGAGAAACCTTATGAAAAAGCCATGGATTTATATAGAAAGTCTTCAAAATTTCAAGAAAATCGCTTGAAGAAGATTATGCATGATTGTTGGATAAGCTTATTTTTAGATATCTTCAGTCCAAGCGATCGCAGTTTAAACATTTGTTTCCAAGCCTAGTAACAATTATAAATAACTATTAACATTGCTATTAACTGTTGCTATTTATAAATAAACGCTGTTATGCATTAAATTATGAATTCAAAAGATCATAACCTTTTAAAATCGTGTTTCATGCAGTAACTATACACTTTTTCAAGAGTAATAACCACTAAGTTCCTTATTCATTTTGAAGATTATAGGTAAGAAAAAAATTCATATTTGTTTTCGTAATTAGTTACTTGATAGTAGAATAAAAATATAAAAAAATCCTATTATCCTGTGTTTTTTTATTTAGTATGCAACTCCCGACACTGAAAAAAAAATCTCATCTACACGGTGTCTAATGGAACATTCCTTTAGAGCCAGCATCATCGCCCTTTGACTAGCTCTGTACTTCGAGTACTGCTCTATTAAACCCTAGACGAGGAAACATGAGTTGTTATATCGATTTCCAAGCTATGTAAGATTCAGAGCGTTTGAGTATTATGTTAACTTAAAATCCGAAAGCAATTTATAATCAAATGATATGCAAAATTGTCAATGATGTCACTTCTCCGTACATAAAGTTTTAAAATTCTGCTGTGGGATTAAGCGTCGAACATGTGACCTTTCCGGAATCAAGATTAAAAAATGGGTTTTATATATTTAGAGAATGTTTGCTTAAGCTTTTTCACGAATAAAAACAAAATAGACAAAGTTTAAATTCTTTTCTATCCTAGAAAAATTATATTTTTAAACTATGTATGTTCACTTTTAACAAAGAATTATCTGGACTTTGAAAAAGGCAATTAGATTAAATATTTCAAAAGTTTGAAACGTTTTTAAAAACTGCCAATTTGGTGAAAAAATTTTCATATATTAAAAGAAAGGACAAACACAAACGTTTTTATTTGTACAAAGCTATAATTTTTCTTCCTTTTGAAACTTTGAAACATTTCAAAGAACGCTGGATGAAGATGGCAAAGGTTAACGTATTACATTAAATTACTCATTACCTTTCAAACAGTTATAAATCACTGTTTCAAATTTACAACATGTATGGAAATAGCTTATTAATTGCTAAAAAATGTAATTTCATCCAATGACAAACTTTCAAATAAGCAGCCTCTATAACAAAAAAATCGTCGCACCAAGTAGCAATCATCCGATTGCTTCTTGGTGCCAGATAACAGTGGTGCATGGCTCGATCAGGCTGGAATGATGCCGACTGGGGACGTATAGTCTTTAGCGACGAATCCCGCTTCCAACTGTGACCTGACGATCATCGAAGACGTGTTTGGAGACGCACAGGGCAGAGGAGGATCCTGCCTTCACTATTGGACGCCACACCGGCCCTGAAAAAGGCATTATGGTCTGGGGTGCCATTTCCTTTGACAGCCGGACCCCTTTGGTCGTCATTAGAGGTGCACTAACTGCACAGCGCTCCATCTACGACATCCTAAGACCTGTTTTGCTACCGTTCCTTTTGCTGCTCCCTGGGCTAGTTTTTCAGCAGGGCAATGCCAGACCACATACGGCCCTTGTTGCTATGAACTGTCTGCAAGCTCGTCAAACTCTTCCTTGGCCAGATCACCAGATCTCTCGAGCATGTCTGGGATATGATGGGAAGGCGATTGCATCTGGCGCGGAATGTTGATGACCTCGTTCGACAATTGAATCGAATTTGGCAGGAAATACCGCAAGAGACCATCCGGTAGCTTTATCGATCTATGCAACGCCGTGTGGCAGCTTGTATCCAGGCTAGAGGTGGGTCAGCACCTTATTGAACTTGTTTCTGTAACTCTGCAATAAATTATTTAATTGTTCTGAAATTTTAATCATTTACTATTCTGTACTTTGTCTTCTTATCCACCAATTTTCGTTTCAATCGGACAACTCCTTCTTGGTGCGTCGATTTTTTTATAGAGTGTATATGCCAATAATTTAATTCGTAGTTCGAACTTAGTAGAGGAATATGTTAGATTCACCCTATCTTATTATTATAACGTTTGAATTTTAAAAAAATGATTATTACCTTAATTTTTAATCTTGGATTAATAAAATTTTCGCTATTTGATGAATCAAGCGGCAGCTTTTTCCAATATACACTTTCCGTTTTTGCTGTCGCTTCTCCTGTTACATCTGGTTTGCTATTTTCTATGATTACATAACTATCTGAAAAAAATGTATAAAAATGTCAATTTGTATTAATTTAATTAAAGAAGAAAAAAAATGTTTGTTTAAGACATTTAAAATAAAGGTGATTATTTTTATTCATTAATTAATAGTTTTGAAACACTGTGATGGTTAGTTAAAATGTAAGCATATATACCAGGTGTGAAATGCTTTAGTTGCTCCTCTTCTCGGTGTTCACATAAACAGTGGTTAAAATTTTTGTGGTCGGGATCAGAGCTAGATGGATTTCTGTAACAAAAAGATAATAATTTCATTTGTAAAAATGCATCATAGGTTTTTAATTAGGTAATTAATCAAAAAAATAATGCTAAGCTGATAATGGAATAGTAATATATATTTTGATAAAGTAGAATGCTTAAATGTCTAGTGTTTAAATGAATGTCTTTGCAAATGTACAGTGCGCACCCTAAACAACTTTTGATCTAATGATTGGATCTTCACGTTCTAAGACTTATTCCTAATGGCTCAGGAGGGTTACCTGAAATATGCTAATTATTTAGTCATCTGAAATATGCTAATTATTTTGACACCCAAAACATAGAGGCTAGCCTCAATCTGGAAAATATGGTCCCCATAGTTTAGTCAGGAGAGCGCTCCGAAATTTCGATCCCTTAATGCAGAGGTCGCCAAAGTTGTCTATATAGACCCCCAGGGGTCTATTTAGCAAAATCGGGGCTCGATCTGTGCCAGGGGGTCGAATGGGGGTCGATCCGAATCGGAAGGGTCGATTGGGGATCATAGAAAAAACAGTTCTTAATACGCAAATCACACATACCTAATTGAGTATGTAAAATTTGTGAATTTTTTTATAATTGACTTAGCTTCAGACATCATTTATAAGAAACAAATGAAACGATTCCCATGTGTCTTCTATGCGAAAAAACTTTTGGAAATGACTACATGAAACCGTCAAAAATGAAAGAGCATCTTGATAGGGTTCACTCAGATAAAAAAAAATAAAGAGCTTGAATTTTTCAAAAAACTTAACTGCGACAGTTAGAAATAAAAGAAGAAGACTTGGAAATATATACAGGTCATCTTCAAAAATTGAGCAACGATTTTAAACTGTGCTTTCTTGATTTGGAAAACATTGATATTCCTGATTGGATTATTGCGCCATTTTCTGCTCAAATTGAAAATGTGAACATCAACCTGCAAGATGAGCTTGCTGCATTATTATCGGATCTTGAAGCAAAAGACGCTTTTTTTAAAATTTATCAATAAGCAAATTTTGGACAAATATAAATACAATGCAAAATTATGTAAAACTTTACAAAATAGCTCAGCCATTCAAGCTAGCATTTCCAAGTTCCTACATGGTCAAAGCCGGTTTCAGTTACGTAAATTCAATCTTAACTAAGTACAAAAATAAATTAAATGTGGAGTTTCGAGGGGATTTAAGATTAAAATTGACCAATTTTGAACCCAATATAGCGAAAAAAACACCAGGCACACCCATCTCACTGATTAAGAAGCAATAAATCTGTAGTTACTTTACTCATTATTTCTACTGATTTATAATTACTTATTATTTAATAAATATTAAGGTATTTAAACTTCAGTAATATTTTTCATAAAACTATTGTTACATAATAAATGTACTATATTACTTTAATAAATGTTTAAAATGATAAAATAAATGTAAAGACACAGTATCTAATAGAACTGTGAATAGAACTGTGATCAGAACTTTATGTTAATTAACAGAAAATTACTTTTATTTGGGTCGATGGAGATTTCGAAAAATTATATAGGGGTCGATGATCACAAAAGTTTGGCGACCCCTGCCTTAATGCTAACTTTACTTTTTGCGTTTTTCACCATATCTCGGAAATTTTTTAAGTGAATTGAAAACTTTTTCAACACTATTATAAAATTCATTTATCTAGATATAATTCCATGCAAATTCTATCTATTGTTTTTTATTATTTTACTTAATATTAGACGAAAATATTTTAAGTAGTAAGATATGCAATTTTTAACATCCTTTTAAGAAATTAAATACAAAATATAAAATTAGCAAACTACAAATTTTTTTCGAAATCAGTTAAATAGTTCCTGAAAAATTAAATTTTAAAGAAGCCGCATTTTCAAAATTCGATTCTCAAGAACGATTCGCCCGATTACGCTCAAATTTTGTATTTTGTCACGTAAGACTATATCATTCGAAATGATGTGAAAAATGTTCTACCTTATTGTTCAAAATATTTTCAGCCAGTGTTAAATAATATAATTAATCTATATTAAAAGTTGAATTTTTCTTATAATTATCTTTGTATAAACAAATTTTATAGTTGTGTGAAAAAATTTTTCAATTCACTTAAAAAGTTTCTCGAGATATGGTGAAATACGCAAAAAATATAATCAGCATTAACCCCTTCTTTCTCGCTTCCGTGAAAATGACGGGTCGAGGTTTCGCCCTCTATTTCTCGCTTCAATGATATTGACGGACTGGAGTGCTCAGTAGTAACGCGTCAATAACAATAAAACTAATTCACTTCTTTTGTCCGGAAAACATTTTATTTCTCATTTTACACACCAGATGGCAGTACCAAGATATTTTTAAGGTACTTGTAGATAGTTAGGTTATTTTAAACTAGTTGCTGCACTAATCAAATACGTAATATAAATACAAAAGCCAAAAAAAAAAAATCACTTTTATGACTGTTTTCTTGAAAATTAACCGATCGTTAAGGGATACAATCTTTGGACCACGATTCTGACCAATCTATTTTGACCATATTTCCCAGATTGTGCCTACTCCCTATATCTCAGGTGTCAAAAATACGTAGAAAAAAAAATGTTTATTCTAGAGAAAGTACGTCTTGTGTCTGATTTCGTAATTTAAAATATCTTCTGAACTTAAAATATCTTCGAAAAACCCTTTAAAATTGAGTCCGAAGAACGTAAAAATCCGATCATTAGACCAAAAGTTATTTTGGGTGGTACGTTTTTTATTATGAGCACTGTACACTCATTTTGTCATAAGTTATACAAGAGAAAGATGAATTGAAAAACGAACTAATGTAAATGAAAAAAAAATAGCATAAAATACACCATTAAAATTAAGAGGATTTGATTTGAGCGAATTAAGGTTAGAGGGCTTACATAGGTCTGCTTTATTATTTTCTTTTCGTTTTCTTTTTTGCTCTTTATTTCAACAATTATAGATCATAATCAGTTATATCTACACAAAGAAAAAAATACGATAAAATTTTCCTTCTGTTTGATAATGACATTTTTTGTAAAAAAACTCTATGAATTTGGTATATATTTTCGGTTCATTTAGTTATTTTTTGGTTATATTTCGTTCATATGGTATGGTTCATATGGTTTATACGGTTTACCTCAAATTATAGTTTTCAAAATTATAGTTCTTATTATCCCGCACTTAGTAAAAAATGCAAAACAGAGCAGTAAATTTAATCGAATATATGGTTTTTGTGCCATGCTTCAAGGTATTATGATAAAATTACCAATTTTTACTGCCTTTTATTTCAATAATCATATTTTATTGTTAATTTTACCAAAATCATTACCAAAGCGGTGCAGTAAAAGTGACCGAGATTCTGGTGTTCCTTTAGAAACAGGAACACAGAAAATTTCATCATATTCAGGTAGTTTTGAAACAGAGCAGTAGGTTGATTAGGTTAATTAAGTTTTGTAGTTTGATTAAGTTAACGGTAACATGCAGAATCGAAATAAAAAAATCTTATCTTTATTTAAATTTGATGATTTATCTTATCTTTATTTAAATTTGATGATTTATCTTATCTTCACTTAAATTTGATTATCTAAGAATTTTACATTTATATTAATCCTTGCTATGCTGTCTAAGATTTATTTATTTTTACTTCGCTGGTAAAAGAAGAAAAAATAAACGCAATTGAAATACCAATAAAAGCATTATTTTGCTTGTTGAACATATTTCAGTGCTAAAACACTTTTGTGAGATTTTAACAAGCCAATTACTTAAATAAATATGTGAAGAAAGAAAACAATTTATCAAATTAAAATCAACAATATCTTTTCTCGTCAATAATCTTCCTTTCTCTCATTTTTACTTATCCAAATTAAGTTTGATCACAAAGTTATATACTATTACTTTTAAAACTGTTCATTCAACTGTAGGAAAATCTCAAAAATTCATTTTTGATTCTTAAAATATGAAATATTTAAAGTTACTTCGAATCGCTATAACATTGCATTTTTAAATCGCTGATAATAATTTATATCTTGTAAAATATATCAAACCGCTTGTAAAAGTACTTGCAACATTATTTTTTGATAAATGAAGACGTGTAGGTTGTAGTCTAAAGAATGAGTTTGTAGATAGAAAATTTAGAGTTTCCGTAGTCAATTACTTTAATTTTTAGTTTCGAAATTTGATGAATTTATTCGTTTGACTACGTACTGAGAGGAATAGAAATTAATTATGAAAAATGATTTCAAGCAATGCTTTATTTCAATTACCTTATTGAAACCTGCGTAGCTTTCTAACTAAAGTTTTAAATAATTACAAAAGTTCGGAAATAAATGGTGCAAACAATATATTCTATTCTGGAAGATTAAAAAATAATTGCTTGCTTTGAATAGCAACTTGAAAATTATCCTCACATTTGCACAGTTGCTATCTATTAGTGAAAGAATTTTCATTTTAAAGTTATATAGCGTAAAATTGCAGGTTTTATTAAAACGTATATAAATTTCTAATTGTGTTTAATAAACTTTTAATTAACATTGTAATTTCTAGATTAAAGATGGCAATTACATCAAAAGGCTTGAAGTCAACTTGAAACCATTTTATAAGAATGTTTTCTCTTTTGGGGAATTATTTTATGGAACCCATCGCCTCATTTAATCCAAAATATCTGGAGATATGATATTGTTAATTATTTTGTTTCAGATACGAATTCTAGCAATTCATAGCATAATATTCTAGCAATTCGTATCGTCCAAATTAAAATCACCTAGTTTAATTATGTTTTATATATATAAAGTTAGCAATCGCAAAGTATATTATGATTGAAGATTTTTTATTTAATTTATTTTTATTGATCTGATTTACCCATTGCTGCCTGGTATACATTTCATATATAGAGAGAGTTTAATGTATATTTTTTCTAAATTAAAAACTAAAAGAAAGATATTATTTTCTGTAGTCAAAATTTTAAATTTGTACGATATATTTTAATGTATTTAAAAATGTATTGGAATATTTGAAAAGGTAAATAAATTCATACTATAAAAATATGTTTTCTTGAAAAATATTTTTCTTTATTGAATTATGTATATAGTGCACAAGAAATAATTCAAATTTATGTGCAAAATTCTTTTTTAAAATTACTGTAACTAAATCTCGATTAATAATCTAAAAATATAAAGACGAAATTTAAGTTTCTCAGTGTGAACATTTCAGTTTTTTGAATTGAATATTTTTCGATAAAAAACTAAAAAATACAGAAAGTGGCATGGTTTTGTGTTGCCGAATCTAAAACAAAAGATCTTAGATTGAAAATAAAAGTTCAAAGGCTAGTTTAACGTAGCAACGCTATAATTGTATAAATTTATGACTTTACTTAACATAAATAAAACTAGTCATAAATATCCATAGACATATTTAATTGAATGCAAATAATTAAAATTATGTTCTGCACTTATAACTTTTTTAAGCATTTCTAATTATAGATGATAATTTTAATAAGACAAAACTGCATAAATGATGAGTTAATTCAAAGATATATTCTTGTTTAATGATGGCGTTTTCTTGTAATATGAGTTCGCAACTCTGCTGTTTTACAATAACGTATATAAATGAGTTTTGTTTTTTTGCTGCTGATTAAGAAAGATAACAGGAATAGTTTATTACGACAAGAGAACATTTGAGTTTTATGTTTCACATATTAAAAATAATTTTATTTCTAAAACTTTTTTGAATTTTAGTTTGATATTTTCAGCTTTTCAGACACATCATAATTTTTCAACTTGATGAATTAACAAAAGAAAAATATTTCAACGAATTTTCCATGATGGAATAAGAAATAGATGGCTTAATATTTTAAATATTTTTGATGCATTGCAATTCTGTGCTGCTTATTGAATCATTGACAGTTTGAAAAAAACTTTTTTTCTTCTTATTTCCGAAGTTTTTGATTATTATTTTTAAAAAAGAGAAAAACAGTTAAAATCTCTGGATTAAAGAATTTCCATTCTTTGTAAATGCATTGACACATAAAATAACATATTAAATTTATAAAAATTAAATTTATAGAAACTTATCTTTGTAGTTTATTGAATGCTTAGATGCCTACTACACTTTATTTTTATGCCCATTTTGTCCAAATATTTCGATTTATGTATTGCAATTTTTTACTTAGAAAGTAATGAAATTAAAAACATAAAGAACATTAAAAAAAGAAAAATGAGTTTTGTATAAAAGAAGAAAAAAAGAATTAAAAATTTCAATTTTCAAAAAAAAGTATTAATTAGAAAAATTAACATCGGGAAGACATAATTTCGTCATTAGCCCATACGATTATATCTACAAATACAGTGCTTTCTAATATTGTATTAATATAGTTAAAGTAAAAATTATCAATACAATAGTATGAGAAACACCAAAAAAAGACCTGTTCGTAAACAAAATTTAAAAATATCACAGAAATTCAATTCAAGAAAAAAAAAATGCTAACTGAATGGGAACATTAAAGCGAGAAGAAAGAATGGATATAATATACTTACTGACTACTTAGAAAAATTATTTATAAATATTTTCCTAACTAAATTAATTACAAAATATGAAATTAAAAGGTAAATAGACGGTGATTTGATATATTTTTAAGGCACGTTTATATTGAATTTAAGAACCATATTTATTTTGTCGATTTACTTGGCCCGAAAACTGGATTTGCGCAAGAAAATAATATATTATGCTGGATAATTAAAAGTTTATAATTAATAAAAGGTCAAAAGTTAAATACAAATTGTAATTCAATAATTTTTTTTAAATTATAAACACTTATTGAATAATATTAGTCATTTAATTGAATATTGGAGAAAGTTGATGGTTAACTATAAAACTTTATCTTCAAATTTGCACACACAAATCAATTCGATGCCGTACAAGCCTTTGATATAAGATTAATAAGTCTGAATTTTGTTCTTTTTGTCGTTTTTTCTTAAGTCTAAACTTCAAATATTTCTCTTCTTCAGCATGACTATGATACTTGGATATATTCTTTTTCCTAACCTTTTTTGTTATGATTAAAAATAGTTCTACCAAGAGTTTTAACATATTTAAAGCTTTTAATTAAGTCAAACACCTTTAATGGAATCAAATTCTTAAAATTATCAAATATAATACTGAAATTGTAACATAACTAAAGTAAGGTTTTGAAAGCTAGTAGCAAAATGCAGGTTATCTAAACATTTATTTTTATTTGGCAAAATTTTACTCCTTTTAGCCTTCATAAGATAAAAACAGATTTTTAAAGTGTAAATTAGAAGAAGAAAACTTGTTAATGAGATGTTTAAGCCTATAGATTTCATTACTTTTAAGAGATAAAACAAAATCTCTCATTGGTTTGTATTGGATAGTTTATTAAAATCTTTTTCCTTATTAGAAATAAAATTGACTTTTAAATTGTAAACCGAATTTACCTCTATTTGATGCTTAATGTGAAAAAGTGAGAAAGTAGAGGAGTAATTAAAGTAAATCTGTGTAGGTTGGAAAGTATCAATTAACTCATATGGCAAAAATTTGATAGCATGTGTTAGCTTTCTTTTTGTATTCCTTAATCTACAAGTTAGACTGAAAGAGCATAATTGGAATCAAAGATCTAAAATTTAGACTAAATTTTGACTCAAAGAGCTAAAAATTAGACTCGAAGAGCTAAAAACTAGACTAAAATTACACTCGAAGAACTATTCTCCATTCTACACAAAACTTATTGAAAAAAAAGACCGATTAAAAAACGAAAGTATAAAAAAAAATGTAAATTAATTGCGAATATATTAAATAATTAATGGAAATTAATTGGTTTAAAGCTGCATTTTCTAAAATTTCTTATTTCCTTTTTCTGTCATGTATATTTCCCTCATTTTTAAATATATAATGAACTTATGAGAAATGTATTGTAGTTAACAGGCTGTATAAATTTGTGATAAATAAATATATATTCGTATGTTGAACAAATCGAAACAATTTTTAATCATTTCATAAATTTCGTACTATTTCAATAAACTGTCTTTCGAAACTGAGCCAAATTGAACTTGATTTAGTTGCCAATTGGCAGTATATCTGTAGAATTTTATTCGACCTGCTGACTATGGTACTTTTCTATAGTCGCCAACCAAAATTACCTCTGACGCCATTTCCACTTTTAGTACTTTTCAGTCTTATCATCTCTTTTACAGCTCCTCTTCTTAACAATATCGAGTCCTACATTTCTTTTTCTATTTTTTTTGTCTCTGTTGTTAATAAAATACAACTGAAGTGAAGAGAGAAAGAAAACTGTTTTCCTTACTTTTTTTCGCACATTAGATTCTTTCGAAAGCTTCTTCTTCTGCTGTTTATAAAAACGTTAGACGCTTCTTATCTTAGGCTTATGTTCTTTCTGGGGAAAGCCATTTTTTTCGAATTCGAATATAACAATCACCAAACCAGACAGGTTCAAAATTAGGGACAGACAATTGCCTATTCAGAAAGGGAACTTTGGAGATATTGCAAGAATATACGACTTCGAATTTTATTTTGTTGCAAAAAGCTAATATGCTATAGTGTGGAATCGAACAAAGTAAAAGAGGTGTGATCTTTTTTGTGTAAAAGATAAGCTTTGAAACATATTTCAAACAGATTTGCATTGCATCTGTATTTATTTCAATAAAATGTAAAGCCTTATGCTATGGAATCAGGTACTTGCAATTCACGAAGAAAAATATCATTGAAATTAAATGGTTGTGCCTAATCACGTGGTTACGCACAACGTGTTAATGTGATAGATTTTGAGATTCATTTATTGTCATGTTGATTATTTTTGGATCAAATTGAATTAGATGCTTGCAGGTGACGCCTAGCGTGTAGGCAGATTCTGATTGACTTTTAAATCGTAGCATGAACCACTGTCACGATATAACTACGTGTGAAGACGCTTACATTTTAATTCATAAGTTCTTTATAAAGATTTAATAATAGTGATAGATATATTTCTTTAGGTTCAGGAATATAAATTTAGTTACACATGTGTTATTAGTTATTTAATTATTATTATAAATAGAGTTAATACAGATTAACACATTTATTTAAGTCAGCATTTATTTTCTTTGAATATGAGAAATATATGACGTACACTCATATTATAAATTTTTCGCAGAGCAAAATATCAGTAAAAAATACGGATTCTAGTTACATTAATGTGTCTAAAGCTGGAATAACCACCGTCTGCAAAGTAGACAACAGGAAGACCGACAGGAATAGAGCCAATTAGGTTCTTGAAGGTTTCACTGGAATGTTCAACCAATCTGACTGCAGTGCCATGACCAGCTCCCATAAATTACTTGGTTGAGGGTGAATGACGAGAACAACTCAATCGAGGTGGTCCCCTAGATTCTCGATTGAATTTGAGTATGGGAAGTTTGGTGGCCTGGGGAGAATAATTAACTTCTCCTGGTGCTCTTCGAACCAAGCAACTACACTGACATCAGTATGAAAGGTCACATTTTCCAACTGATAGATACCATTATCCGGAAGAGAAACAATTCTCACGTAGGATATGGTCTGCAAGGACAGAGGCATGCTTTTGTTGATACTGCGTGCTTTCCTCTATGATGAGTGTACCCAGAGAGTGCAGCGAAATCCTTCTATAGGCTATAATGCTTTCTCCTCCAGCGTAGACCTATAGGAAAATTGTTGCAGACTTTTTTCCTTTCAGACGCTTCACTTCGCAAATGTCAACGTCCATCTCTCCGATGAAGCATAAAACGTGAATTCATCGAAAAAACACACATTTCGCTACTTAGTGGAGTCCAATTTTTGTACTGCAGGGTAAATTTCAGAATTCGTTCACCTTATGAATAGCAGATAGCATCAGTGCATTCACCAGGAGTATGCTGCGGAATCCCATAAGCAGCAACGTTCATTAAGTTTTCGATGATGAGACACTGATGGTAGACCCTTGTTCATCTGGTAGTCAGTTGCTCAGTGGTTGCACCCCTATTCACCTGCAGTTGTCGCTCAGCTCTGTCATGAATGGCTAAGGTGCACCACATTTGCCACGTCGCTAATCTTTGATCGGGTCATTTTAATGCACATGGTTTACTTTTACCACCATCACCCGTGAACAGTCTATATAAAATTAGCCGTTTCGTAAATAATACGAACCTTGGCCCGAAAGACTATGATCATGTCCTTCGTGACGTCGGATAAATTACCCCATTTCTGCATTATGCCAACGATTGCAATGCTTTCAGATTTCTTCGGACACCTTTTATATACGCTCCACTGCAATGTGATGCCACCAGATTGGTAATTACAAGTTGGTGTCCTACCGTGGACTGAGAGTAAAGACACGGTTCCCAATAGAACACCGAAGTCAAGCATCACTGGCTGCAGTCAGTAAGTGGGTGGGTGACCTCTTTGATCTGCCTGTGCAGGGACCTGAGATGCGCGGTATCGGTCCTCGTTAAACTGTTTTACCGTACAGTGCTCGACTTTGCGCCCTGGTCATTAGGCTACTAAAGCAGGGAAGCTATCTCCTCTGCAGAGGATCAAAATATCTATGGCATGGCTTTGGATCTTCCTCAGGCATGTTTCCCAGACCATATTACACATTGACATAAAAAAAGGGGGGACATATTAATGTGACGTTATCTTAATTTCATTTGCCAAATATATTTCTGTTAATTCAACCGTCTCAACGTAGCCCGTTTATTGAAAATTTAATATTTCAAATTTTTAAATTACATGTGAAATGATTGAATGAAGGGAATGCTTCAGATTTTTAAATGACGAATGGTGTGAAAAAATGTTAAATAGCTGCTAAGAACAGTGGATAAAACATCTTTTTTATCAATCAAATGGATGATACTTCTTAACAACATAATTAAAAGTTCAATTCTTTCCAAACCTTGCTTGTGATGGTTTATATAAAAAAGATATGATTCTGAACTTAAGAAGTTTAAACAAGAGAATAGGAATTTACTCAAAATTATAATTTTTAAATTCGTTTTCGTCTCAAAATATTTTTCGGCTGTTATTTTTAGTATTTTTAGTATTATTTGCTATTTTGGAATAACGATGGACGACACTTCTCTCCTTTTATTTAATTTAAAAAAGAGTTGTACTGACAATCGTTATTGCAAGTGATTCTAAGCCCATATTTTAATCTTCTTATTTCACATAAAGCTAGAAATTAAGTGAAAAATTTCAATATTTACAGCAAACTATTGCTTTTGTTCGAAAGCTTAAAATTCAATGTCCTTTCTAAATTAGTTTGAAACTGAATGAGCAAATTAAATTGCAGGAACTGTAATCTATGTTTAACGAAGTAAATTAATGATTATTTTAAAACTGTATAAACAACAATTTCTTAGATTGCTGTCTTACTTAAATTACTTAGTATTTTTTTTGCGCTAACAGCTAGTAAAATAAAGCTTAAAAGAAATTAAATGATATATTTAATAAATGCTTTTTTTAATAAAAAATGAATTGCTACGCTTGAAAAATGTTTTAAATAATTTTAAAAAAGAAGCAAAAATAAGAACCTAAAAGAATAATGTTTATAAATTCTTCTTCTTCTTTTCATTAATATGAGGCTTTTCAATTAAAACCATTAATCTCACTTATATTTTATTTTGTGATCATTCTTCTGCAAAGAAGGGAGACATCAGACTTAGCATTCTATTTACAACTTACGGCTGTGTGGTCTTAAGTAGAAGGAGTCTTCCTCATCAATCACCATCAATTGCTCAGTAGACACAATCAAATCTTGTAAATTCCCTTCTGAACAGAAGAATAGGGAAAATTCCTTTAATTCTTCCGTGTAGAAGATAAGCACTTTCTCTACCTTCTGAAGACCTTTTACGATGCAAATTTCTGGAGGGCATTCTTCCTACCAACAGTTGTTTGGAAGGGCGATAAATCTTTGGGACACACTTGCAAGTTTTAATTACCTATACCGCTTTCCTTCTTCAGCAATGTTTAAATCATTAGACTACCTTTTCTGGTATTGATTCACCAACTCACAAAGAGAGGAACTGGCCCTTTCAAGCTTAAAGGTATAATTAACAGATACAGTTACGGTTCAACGAATCTTTGCCATGTCTTAAGGTGCATCTTCAACTCGCACCAAGTTGTAAGTTTCTAGCTTGGAAAGTTTGGATGTTGCACTTTAAATGAACATACGAGATTCAGAAGCTGGAAAATCTTTCTAGCATCCCATAACCGCTTAGTGGTTCTTATTCGATTCAGCGTTCATTAAATGTGTTCTCTGAGGTAAAAATTAAAGGTGAAGGTAAACGATTTAACTACTAGAAAAGTATGTATGTTTTAAAACATTTTAATCCAAGTATTTAATAAAGCTCTCCTGAACAGTTTTTTGTCTTTCTTTTTTAGCTTTACGCATCAATTTTTTATCATCGATAACAATTATTTTGCATAGGTTTTGAATCTAAATGTACCAAAGTTGCTCGGGTAAGCTGAGAGGAAAATTAAAACACAGTGTTACGTGGAGCGCATTTAAAAGTATTAAATACCGAGGAAAAAAATGTATTTTCAAAACTACCAAAATACGGAAAAATTTACCATTTTTCTGGCTCGAACACAAAAAAGTTCGGCAATTTTTATTGAAGAGTTTAGGTTTATGCATTTGGTAAAATAAGCAATAAAATATGCCTTTAGGTTTTATAATATGTGATAGAATTTGGCAATTTCAACATCTGGTTTTTTTAACTTTGCTAATTTTAAAAAATTTAACTTTGGTAATTTTAAAAACTTTAACTTTGGTAATTGTAACAATTTTAACAATTTTAATTTTGGTAATTTTAACTATTTGGTAATTTAACATTGGCAATTTTAACAGTTTAATAACTCAGAGTATGGTATAAAAATCATTTATTCAGTTAAATTTACTTCTCTAAATACGAGATAATAAGAACTATAGTTTTGAAGACTAGAATTTGTGGTAAGCCTTTGAAATATGAATGGAAGAATTACCAAGTGAATGGTATAAAAACCGTAAATTTCAGTTTTAATAACAAAATTACGGTTAATTTTGTCAGAAATATTACCATGCAGTGCGGTAATTTTACCAGCATTGCTTCTCCATGAAAGGTTTCCACTTAGTTGTACGTGAAAGTGACAAATTCTTTCTTTAATTTCTGGAAATTTCAATGGTTTTGGAGAGCTAAATAGTGCTCCTCTATAATAGTAACTCAATAAATGCACGTTTGGTGATAAGTTTATCTTCATTTTTATCAGACATTCTAATCAGCAACTTTAACTATTTGCTTGAAACATTAATGTAACGTTACAGTGGAATATTCATAGTAATATTTGTCTTTGTCTATGAGTGTCATTTTAACGCTCTTGGCATAGCAAAATTTTCAGATATATTTCAAACAGGAGTAAATTGGTAGCAAGTGAAGGGCCCCTGGTTCGCAAAGCAAATTCTGTAAATTTGCTTATAACAATTAAGAGGTTGTCGAGTTTTAGAAAGTAGGACGGATGCCCACTAGTTCAACAAATCTTAAAGAAACGAAGCGAATTCTGCGTGCAAGTGTGTTCTATTTCAGGTAAAATTGTTGTCTTTACTAAGATTTGAATATTTATATTGAGGCAAGAAAACAGTCACAGAATTCAACTGAAGTAGTATGAAAAGATTAGAAAATTTCCTCGTTTCAATTCATCTAATTTTTCCTCCACGAAGTGTAAGATTTTAAGTTAATCTAATTTTCTTACTTATTCTAATTCCGTAATTAAAATGTCATAAAATTAAAAAATTGCCTTTATTTCAGCCTCATTAATTTAATAAAAATAAATACAGTGCAATTTTGCCTACAAAATAAAAATAATAAAATTATTAGATGAGTTATTTCTGATAGATCTAAATTTTAATGCAGTAAATTTCATTAAAATCTTCAAGTAATGACATAAAAATATCACAAATCAATAAAATTTAAATTATAAATCAATGCAAATAAATTCATACTGAAATTGGGAATCAAATCATAAATAAAAGTAAATTCTTCATTTTGAAAATACAAATATTATTGAAAGTAGATTTTAATTTGCTTTTAAATTAAACGTTTGATTATGATGTCAGTATTTGTTTTTCTTGAATTAAAATACTACTTAGAAAAATAAATCAAGTACTGCTTTACAAATAAAATTCTTAATGAATAATAACTCAATTAAAATGATATCTAAATGTTAATTATAATTACTAATAAGTTAGAAATTCTTATATAATCGAGACGGAAAATATACTCTAAGAACTAAATTACAAATAAATTATTTTCTGAATAAAAATTTAATGTGTAATTACGGTATAAAAAGGACACTTATATTCATTATTTAAATTGCTTACTTAGATTTAGTTAGTTTTCTTTCTTTTGCTTAAGAATTCTACTCATCTAAATAACTAAGCAATTGATGTATGGTTTTTATTTTAAAGGAAAAGTTGATTCAACCATTAAATATTTATTTGAATATTTGTCCTGATTATTATAAAAATCTTTCTTTTTCTACAAATTTGTAAAGATAACTATGAATCTCTATTTGTAATTTACGATCCCATTCCACTATGTATGTTTAATGTGTTTTAATGAAGTAAAAATAACAAAAAATCTTTGCAATCAAAACTGAAATAATATGCAAGTATTACGTGTAACGATTATCGCTACTACCAATGTAATATAACTTATGCAATAAAGCAAATATACAACCCAATAATTATTTAAACCAATACTTTTTAATATAAAGTTGAGGGTTTGAGATTATTTTGTGTAAACAATCTCATTAGAAGTAGAATACGAAATTATATATTTTTCGCGTATCTTCGTTAAAGATTTAATTCTTTTTCTTTTAAAATTATTAAACGTTCCAAAATATTTTCTTCATTTTGGTCAACATTAACAATATAAATACACAATTAGTACTCATTTATTACGCATTATAGTATAATAAGACGAATCTGTCGAAATAAAATTAAACACACGACTGGGTTGAAAATTTAAGAGACCTTCAGATCGCTGCTCAAGATATACTGTGAGACTTATTTAGTATTTTGTAAGTTTTTCATTGAGTTTTAAGTATTAGATTTACAGTAATATTTAATTAGGTATCGGCCCCACATTCGTTAAAAATTTTTTTCATTTAATACCTTAAAATTTATAGTTCCACATTTAATACTTAGTTTTCTCGCTGACTTTGCTGAAGGAGACAATGCAATATTGGCTAGTTGGTGAATTAACTAATATAATGTACATAATAATGTTTTTTCTTCTCAATTAATAATTACTTTAGTCATTTTCACTAAATTTAAAATGAGATATTTAGTAGATAATTTGTAATAATTATCTTTGTTGAGACTGGTAAATAAATATTGACATTTACTATGTTACTAACAGTTGTTGACAAAACTTTCATTATTTCTCAATTATATATTCTTTACATTAGCGCAAAATTCTAATAACGAGAAATTTGTCGAAATTAAAGCAAACCATTTTAATGTTTCGCTAAGAATATCACAAAAGATTTGGAAGAAATCAATCTTTTAATTTTCTTTACCAATAATTTATACCTTTGTCAAAACAAATTACTTTGCTGGAAAACATTCTTAATTGATACATTGTTCATAAATCGGTGACAGGAAAAAAAAAACGTTTAACATTTCATTTGAAAATTTTCTTTTAATTCTTCCAGAGTGTAGAAACTCATTAATAGGTTCTCACTGATTTTAAAACGTAACTATCACAAATGCTCAGGTCGTTGAGATAAAAGCGAGGTTTCGTGTTTAAGATCTTTTCCTGCAAAAAATTCAAGCTAACTTAAATGCTTTAGAAGAGCTCAGAAGGTGCTCAGCTTACTTAATGATGTCATTTTCTTCTGCAACCTTTCAGCTTTGATAATGATCTGTAATGTTTTAGGCCTGAGAACAATTAAATGGGCGCGGAGTTAATTAGTAGTCCAAGACATGAAGACGCACAAGCAACTGCACTTTCTTAGATGCTCACGAAGTTTGTTTGAAGTCGTTTTGAACAATTAGGAAGTGTAAGTCCACCCTTTAAATAAACATTTTTTGACGCAGCATTTAATCTTCTTGTTGCTACAGACGATCATATGCTTTCGTGATCAACATCTTCAAAAGTGATAACGCTGTTTGTTTAATAAAGTTTAGTACGCTTTTTGTTTAGTACGCTTCATAAAATCTAAACTCTTTAGGGTTTTCTTTAAATTTAAATTTTTTTTATTGTTAAGACAACGTAATTTTGTATAAAATAAATAAAATAATTATTTAACTTGCATTAAATGAGGTAATTTCATTAATTGAGGTAAGAAAAAACTTAATTTCATTAACTGAAATAATAGTTAATCTTAAGCGGTAGAAGGATTCTCCCGCTGCTTGCTATCGTTCGCCATACTTATGCAGTTTAATTCAGATAATTTCGTTTGCTCACTGCGCAGTCATCCTGTTTAATGCCTCTGATGTTAAAAATTTGATTGTATCAATTGTATAATAGACTTATATTATTCGTTCTCAACTTAATCACAAATTGTTAAAATTTAATTCTTTATTAAAATAAAAGGAAAACCATCTTTATTGCAATTACAATTTAATTTTCATAATTAAATTAACAATATCTTCAGTTTAACATTTGGTATGTTGGCAATGGAGAATATCCTTTCACTCCAATTAATTTTTCATTACCATTTTAAACTCAATAAAGCGTTTAATTTCTCCAAAAATAATTCAAAATTTCAATAGAGTGAGGCAAAATTTTATCTCATTTTTAGGCAAAATAGTAACTGAAAAAGATTATCCGAACGAAACTGAATTATGCTGAGCAAATAATAATAATAATAATAAAATTAGCATAATTCAAAACTATGACCGTATCACTTACATTTGGATGCTCAAATTCTCTTTTAACATTCTTCCAAAATTATGCCAAATTTTGTATCGTTTCATAATAGGGTTTGAGTTATGACAGTAAGTAATGCATTTGAAAAAAAAATCTTCAAAAACAATGAGTGACAACGACGACAGTGACAATGACAGTAATAACGTTTTTATTACATATAGAGAGATAGATTTAAAATATAGCTCACTATTTTATTACACTACCAGAAAGATAATCATGCACAAGTCATACGCCGAGTATTAGGGTTGTGTTTGAGGTCCTACATTGCACGAAGTCCAGTCCTACATTGCACGAATTTTATTAAAGAAAATGTACTTTGTCAATAAAGAGAGTAGTGATGATAATTATTGCTCTATGACAAAGAATTTTCTACAAGTATTTAAAAACTGAAAAAAAACTAAATTGGTTAATGAAATAATGATAGAAATTATTGGTTTCTGTTTTGACTTAGAAAAATGCCGTGAAGAAATTTAAAAACTTATTTCTTACACAGCGAAAATAAAAACAAAAAATAAAGCATATCTTTTTTCACAAACTAAAGCATATAATCCTTCGTCACATGAAAATTCAATTGAGGATTTATGTTTCAAATACTTGAAAAAAATAGTAAAATATTTTGCACTCCGTTTTTTTTAAACATTTTATTATTTTTTGATTTTCAGTTTTATTTTAAATTTTCTTTATTATTTCATTTTCAAAATATGTAAATCCTGAACACTGTTTTTAATTGATTATGTGGTGAAATTCAATTAACTATGAGTAAACAATTGAAACCATTAACGCTTTTATATTTAAGTTTCCGTATTTAAATTTAATATATTTATTGCGATTTTTTTTAAAAAAAAGTGTAAGTATTTCATAAAGGAAGATAGGAAAGCATAATAAAAATAATCTCAGTTTCCGAAGAAAAAGGAAAGTACACAGTATTTTTGTTTTAGCATACACATTTTAAAAATATATTTTATATATTTCCTTTGACTCATCTTAAAATGATCGTTAAAGAGGACAATAAAGGACGCGGGTAATGTTCCAGTGAAACATTAATTAAAATGCATTTTTTTTAATTTTATATACTGTCGATAGCTTGGAAAATACATCGTATATATTTCTTTGACTCATTTTAAAAGGATCGTCAAAAAGGCAAATAAAGAAAGCAGGTAATGTTCCAGCGAAGCATTAATTAAGACATATTTATTATGACATAGCAAATAATTATTTCCAAATTCATTTTTTTTATTAAAAATGTCAAAATGATTGAAATTTTTTAAACTTAGTTAATCACTTCCCACTTATGGAAGGTTGAACTGCTGGATACTTTGCTAGGTTAACTCAGAAAAAAGAAAAAGTATAACAACTATGCAAAAAAAAAATAGAAAAAAAAACTAATCTTTAATTATTTACTTCTAAACGTAGCTATTTCAAAGTTTTTAGAATATGCTGGTGCTAAATTTTCATTTATGCTCTAAAATATAATATGATATATGATATGATATATGATATGATATATGATATGATATATGATATGATATGACGTAATTAACAATATTATAATATAATTATTATAAGTAATATTATTATAAGTAAATAATATATTATATTATTATAAGTAAACAGTTGCTTAAATCCCTAAATCTTGAACTTCATTATTTAAAAAGCTGTCATTTAAGATAAAGTAACGCAGTATAAAAATTAAAATATTTTTTTAAAGTAGGTTTAATTATTATATAAAATAAAGTAATGAAGGTTTAAATAACGTCAATTAAGCCTTCAAAAGATAAGCAAGTATAACGTATTTGCATCATGTTAAAATAATAAAATTCATATATTTCTTTTATACATTTTTAAAGGAGTTAACAAAAAATGCATCAAAAGTATAATTTTGACAATTCTTTGATACGTTTTGAAAAGATAATCAAAAAATGCTTGTAGAGGAGGAAGGAAATGTTCCAGTGAAACATTAATTAAGAGCTTAATATCTTTTTATTACAGAGCAAATAATTACGTCAAAGTCCATTTTTTTACTAAAAATGTCAAAATGATTGAAATCTTTTACGCTCAGCAAACACTTCCGACTTCTAGAAGGTCTAAACGCTGGACATTTTACTCGCTCAACTCAGCCAGAAAGAAAAGGTATATCAATCATGCAACTTCAAACAAGAATGCTTTGAAGCGTGCGCATTGAAATATTAAACAGGTCTCATTATTTTGGAGCCGAGCATTAATCTTATACCCAACAAACCTACAAAAATAAATTACGCAAATATGTGCTCTGTCTGTTCTTAACGAGATTTACTGCTTTTGGAAGTAAGCCAGTAAAACGCAATTTTGTTTTCCCCCGTCGCCAAAATTTCAAAAGAGTTTTGGGAATAGGTAAGATACTACATTTCATAAATACTAGTTCAAACTTTAAACATGTCGATATCTTGGAGGAAACTGAATTAAATTTATCTTCCTCACAAAGTATAATTTATTTAATTAGAATTGTAGAAGATTCGAAATAGACATAAACGTATTAAGGTAATAAATATACATATGCGGTGGAAATAATGAGACATTGAGAAATGTTCAAATATATTTTGGAATCATTGGTATTAATTTAGCAGATGGTTTTCATCTGATTCATTTCAAAAACTCTGACTGCCTTTTCGTATATTTCTTATCTTAATATATTATTTTGATGGTTTCAGAATATTCTTTTATTATTTTTTAATATTATTACGATTTTTTTAAATATATTTTTATATATGTTTTTTATATATATCGATCTGTCAAGGCTTAAATTTAAAGGCAGCTTTAGGGAAAACAAATTACGCCAGTTGAAATTGCTTATATATGATGCTAATGAAATTAGAAAAAAAAATACGAAATATTTCAAATACATAGATATAAATAAATAACATAAATTTATTTCTGAGTTCGAGGTTTAGCATACTTTTTAAAATACCTCAAATTTAAGATATTTTTAGAAAGTTTAAAATCTGTTCAAATTCATGTACAGGTATTCATGTTTAATTTTTAACAAAGGATTTTAAACTTAATTTAACTTTCACAATTTTGTAAGAGCTGTAGTAAAGTAACTTTAATACAAATAAAAATTATCCAATGAAATAAATTACATCAATTTATAAAGCATAGAAAAGTAGAAAAACTTTTGCAGATACATGGCATTTCAAACTCATAAAAAGAAATTTTTATGCAATTCCGATTGAATAATATCTGAAAGAATTAAATTTATAAAATAATATATTTCGCGATTTTTTTTCTTCGTTTGGCATAGCATGTTTGCTTTTTAATAACTAGACATTTTATTTAAAATGTAAAATTTTAAATTACCTCCTTAAAAAAATATCTAACGCATAAGAGTGATTCTTGGTTTTAGAAATCTATAAACTAAAAATTTAAAAACATTAGTGCTTAATAAAATAAAGAAATCTAAATCTAAATAAAAATTTTATTTGAATTTAATAATAATGAATATAACAATTTACATTTATTTTCTAACTATAATTTATAATTGTAACTAAAATATAACTACAAACTGAGGCAAACAACTTTAAAGAGCACAAAAATAATATTTTTGTGCTCTTTAGCGTTGTTTGTCTTAGTTTGTACTTTAGCACAAAAGTCGCCCACTTGTGTATTTATAATATAACTAATTGAAACAACTTAATTTATAAGTTATAAAAACCTATATTGCTAGACAAATTGCGAAGAAATTAAAGTTATTGTCAGAAAACATACCAAGCAACTTAATTAGAGGAAATGGAAACTGTTTTTTTTCAAATGAAAAAAAAAACTTCTTATGATTTACCATGTTTCCATGTTTTTCTAATTGATCTTCTTTGATCACATAATTGAAAACTTAATAATGAAAATAGCGAAAATATTTGACTAACTATTCATGAAACAAATGTCAGGAAAAACTAACTCAAATTGAATTTTCGTGATTATATCAGGAATATTTTCTCAATTATCATATGATTAGGAAATTTAAAATGTATATAGTTATTTTGGTTTGATATATAAATTGTTCAGAAATAATGCTGGAACATATTTTAAACTAATTCCATGAAATCAACTGTAAGAAATAGCTCTAGTTAGCAGAAAAAGCTAAAAGTGACTGTAAAAGTTACGAGTCAGCTGCAGTGTAATAGAAAACGTTTTATTTTTAAATAGTGTCATATTTCAAGTGTGAAAAATTCTAAATTTAATTATACTATAGTACTTGATTACTACACGTCACAATAATTTATCATAACAAGCATAAACATGGTTTTATCTAATGCCTTATTAAAGTTGTGACGAATTTGTACCAAATGATGGTTTAAAGTTCCTACATTATGGTTCAATGTTAAATCAAGTATTTTGATAGTGTGGAGTGTGCCAGGAATTAATCTAATATTCCGCCTCTCCTTTTGTACTGTATATTTGTTATGTTTTCAACATAAGCAAATATTTTAATTGTGAGCATTAAAGAAACATCTAAAAAGCGTTAAATTTTGTTTGTTGAGCGTCAACTTCTGGATACATTCATTTTGGTTGTTCAATAAAGTTTTTGGAAACGGATGGATATAAAATCACAATTGTTCAAAAGCACAAGCGGTTTTGTCAAAAAGCGTTGCACTCGTGTCTAGAAATGAGATTTTTTTCTATTAATACAAAATACTTGTAAATTTAGCAAAATTTTCAGTTTTGATTACAGTTTCGAAAAAAACAACGACATATTTTTAAGACAAGACTGACTTTAGATAAGAATATCAATGTATTGGCAATATGAAATATGCTGAAAATAACTGTAATTAGATTCAGTGTGTTCCTTCTTTGGATAAGAACACGATAAACTATTTTTTTACAAACAACATAAAACTAAGAAAGCTTATAATGTATACAAATTATCTATATTTAAACGAAAGAAAAGTTTTTGATAGAACCCAAATTTTTAGTCCTGCTACAATTTGAAAATAAAAAGCTATTAAATGAAACTGCTAAATTTTTAGTTAGTAAAAAATGTGTAATAAAAAATGCCTTAAAATTCTTTTTGTAGTTTTGATGAGAAATAATAATATAATAATTTAATATTTTTATAATAATAATTTAAAAATTCATACCCGAAGAAAAAAATCCGATACAATTACTTTACTATGAAGCAATACCATAATTTTGGTATTAAAAACGAAATTATGCGGTATTTAAACCATTTATTTCGTAATTTTCCTATTGATATGATAACAGTTTTCTGGAACTTCTTGTTTTCAAAATTACAGTTCTTTTGAAAAGTATTTAGTAAAAAAATAGAAAACTTAAAACTAAATTTATCCAAATAAATAGTTAATATAAAATGCTATATGAAATGGTTTATATGTCATGATAAAATTACCTAATTTTTCACATTTATCAAATTTTATCACATGTTATAAAACCATATTTTTGCAAATATCATTACCAATTCGCTTCAGCAAAAATGACCAAATTATTTGGGCATTCCTATAGGTCCAAATCACAGTAAATTTTACCATATTATGTTAGTTTTAACCATAGTTTTTTTAAGTGTAAGATTAATGAATATTATTTGCACATAACTAAGAAATAATTAAAGAATTTTTTTTAAAAACAATTCTAATAATTTTTTCCTATTTTTAATTTTACATTTTTACCTGATTTTAAGCACTATGTATACCACTGATTAATAGACATGTAAATATATTTATATTCAACACACTTTGTGGAAGACAAAAACCACAAATGAATTTGTAAGTTATGCATTACTTATGATGAAGTGCTTTTTTAATTAAAATAGGACTTTTGTTTTGATATTTTATGCGCATGAAAAAAAGCTTTATTTATTGTTGGTGCACCTATAAGCTACAAGCAACAGCACTTTGGTATTTTATATTTTACAAGCTGATATCCCGTTCTTTGTACGGGGTGAAAACAGCAAATAAATAATTAATGAATCAGTATTGAGCTACATTAGAAAGTGAAGCCCTAAACTGCAAGACAACAATAAATAATATCACAACAATAAATAAAACTAAAATAATTTACTTCTTTTCATTCCTTTTTATTCTTAACTCTTCCCGATGGCTTTATGTTACTAGATTAAACAAAACAAATTTTTAATAGTACATCTGATCAAAATAAGATTATTTGTATCCAGTATCATTTGGCATGATACTGTCACTTGAGGTCAATTCGCGATTGTCAAATCTTACATAATCAAGCCATTTTCTCCTATTTCCATCACTTTCAAAGGGATCACAGAAAACCTCTTTACACTATTTAAATTTAAACTGCACAGCATTGGCGATGTTTTAATGGGTACGAAATATAATGCTCTGAACCCATATTAGTATATTTGGTACCTATTGAAACTGGACCCAGTATCAGTATAATAATTACGCATTATTGACGTCAAAATTACCATGCCGATTTTTTATGTTTCTCCTCGAAGAATTAGTATCATTTTTCTATCAATATTTATTTTATAGTGCATAGCTTAATTTTTATTTAAATTAGCAATTACCAAAATTAATTAAGCATTAGTAGCGTTAAAATAGTATAGCCAATTTTTTTCTCCTTAACGACTTAGTATCGTTTCTCTATTATATTTCCTGTTTCTAATATATATATATTTTTTTAGAGGGGATAATTATTATTTCCATAAATTTGTAACTTTAATAAATTTGTAATCCAAACGCAGACACTATATGACTAAATTTTGAGAAAAACTAGTTTTTTTTTTTAAATTTTTAAGACAGAATTTTTTTTTACTTGTTTTAGATAGAAAAACAATTTTTTTTCTCAATAATTTGCAACTAAGCTATATTTTTCCTGATAATAACCTTAGGCTATTAAACTTTATTCTCTCGAAGTAACCCAGGAAAGACATTTGTTGAGGGGTCAAGTTGATTAAGTGATTGGCACAGCACTTAGTTCACTTACTACTTAATTAGGGTTTTAGATTTTACCACAAACCTCTAAATACAATAAATTTGCTTTTATTTGTTTCAATTTGTGTTCAATTTGTATCTATTACCAAAATTAAATTGCAACATCGGCGTCAATAATAGAATAGCGATTTTCACTTTTCCCTGAATTAGTACCATTGCTCCATAAATGTTGCTTTTCACAATGAATCATATTTTTTTATATTTTTATTAGGACCTATTGTCAAATTTAATTAAGTATAATAGTACAGTGATTTTTTATGATTTTTAACATTTATACATTTTGTTTTTTAGCACATACCTTATTTTTTATTTCTTTTACAGTTGATTTCATATTTAGTTTCAAAGAAAAACATTTTTAATGTATAACTACAAAAAAAATAAACGCATGGTAACTTTTATGAAGAAAAATACGAAATTTGATTTAAATTGGTATTATTGTTTCTCAGAAATTGAATTTTAAATATTCTTTTACTTCTTTAAAATTCAATTTTTCAGGATCTATTTGACCTATTACGTTCAGAATTTTGATTTTCCTTATAAAATTACGTTAAAAATGATGTATAAATTTGTATACCTTACAATTCAAATTTTTTCCTTTACTATTATTAAATAAAATAAAAAATAAATAAAAATTTTTTTTTGCATGAAATTGTCTTTGGAAAATCGAATTTTATAGTTGTGAGCAAAAATTTTTTAAAATTCAATTTATAAGGTATGACAAAACGCGCAAAAAGTAATAAACATAAACGGGTCCAAACTTTGGACCACTTTCCTAACCAAACTATTAGGTCTATATTTCCCAGATTCCGTCGACCCCCTATATTTAATACTATTAAAATCCTAACAAGTAGAAAGGAAGATATGTTTGTTCAGAGAAGTTGTATGTTGGATAAAGTATATTGTATTTTTGTGCCCAAAGTCGTGAAGTAAAATATCGAAATAAATATTGACTAATTATCTTTGAACTAATTAGCATATTTGAATTCATCTCATTGAAGTATTAAGATTCTGTCCTAATACGTGAAAATCCGATCATAGCTTCAAAAGTTATTCAGAAGGACTCGTTTTTCCTTTTTTTTTTTACTCTGTACATTATTTCATCGCATAATTCGCACTTTCGTTTTATAGAGATAATCATTTGTGTACAAAATGGCTCATATCTATCGGGAAAAATGAAACAGAAGATAGTTTGAATAATTTTCATTAAATGGCATAAATATTTTTTTCTGATTATTGTTGCATTATAGATTAAGAAGATTTCAAATAGGTGTATTCTCTTTTAATTTGGTAGACAATAACCTTAATTGTATTAACATTTTAATCTTAAATCTATTTTGTAAACCTCGGAACCTTTAATCCAACTTTAAAGAAATAATTAATTTAAAGAGAAACACGCAGGAAACTTTTTGATTTATTTCCCAATTAGATTATTGTCCCGAATCACTTCTAATGAGAATTAAATCATTTCCAGCGGAATGCCGCCAAAATAATCGATTTTGTTAGCTGCGAAATAAAATATTTTTCTTCCTAATTATTCTTAACAGCGCGTTCGTGAAAAGTACCACAAAACGTGTACAGAGTCATTTTTTTATAGGTACTGTTCTTCCTACCGCCCTTTTCTAACTGATAAGGAATGAAAAATATCGTGCTCTGTATCTACTCCCTAATTGCTGGCTTTGGATGAATTTATTGCCTCTCTGTGTTTTAACCCTGATTCGGATTAGAGGAAATTGTCTCCTGATTTATTGACTCCTCTAAAAGAGAATAGTCGGGAATCGAGTAGAGTTAAAAAAAAAAGGTAGTTGTCCAATGCTAGCGATCGATCTTTTTGTATTAGTTATTTGATGTCATTTTTTAGGCCTGTTCAGTAGCTGTCAGCAATCCGTTAAAATCGATTTCCCTTTGACCTTAAAGGGACGATGTTATTTCAGTCGCTAGTAAACTAATATTTGTCTTTTCTTTCATAGCGGAATAACTCCAGATTTATTAATTACTTTTTTTCTGTTAAGTTTTTCTTAGAAATTAGTATTATTTTATGGGAATTTGTGTTATGCATTATTCACTTAGTGAACGATAATAAAAATGAAATATCAAATTAATCAATATATTTATCGAATAAATCTGAATAAATATATCTTGGTGGTATCGCCATAATTATTTTTTATATCATTAAATCTAACATTTCATGGGTGCGTTATTAATTTGGGTTTTTCACAATGGTTTATACGCTTTCCTTTTCTGGCTTTTTTACACGTGTCACATAAATTAATTTACTCATATTTAGTTATCATATTATGCATAATATATA
>NC_092207.1:47655810-47674661 GCF_043381705.1 Parasteatoda tepidariorum | reverse complement strand
TATATTTATATATATTTATATATATATATATTTATATATATGTGAATTGAAATTAGAAAAAGAAAGTGGTATGATCTATAAATACACTGAAACACGTAATTGTCTAATTTACGATATTCAAAAGTTTACTGCCTGAAAATCGGAATGATGGCCTCCGTTTAAATTAATGAACTCGAACTTATGTTAACTCCGTCGGAACTATGGGAGTTCTATGTTTTACTTTCAACACATATTCAGTCTCTTCAATTTTTTTTTAAATTCCTGTGCCAATAAGGGAAATTTCTACTCCCCTGCTTTCCATTGGTGGTAATTTAGGGTTGGCTAGTATGTTTCGTTTTGTATTTGCGTTTCAAATCAAACTACCATAAATATCCAAGAGTTAGCCTTTACGAGCAGAATTTTTGAGGGGGGCATATTAGGGTGCAACTTCGGTAAACTGTTGATTCCGTTGAAATTTGAATATCGTTAGAACGATTTACACAGAATTTCTATATACAGATCCCCTTTATCACATTTTTATCCAAACAAACGGTATTTTTGTACCGAAAGAAATCGGTATACAAACATGAAGTGTTAAAGGTATGAGAATATTGTTTTTATTTTTCTTATCTTAAATACCTTTAATGATCTGTGCATGTTATTGAAATCATTGAAGCCATATGCCTTAGAGCACCCTTATTTTATATAAATGTTATTATTTTTACAGCTATATATTTCATCTATATAATAACTGTATTAATTATATAACAATTATATAAACTGATTTTATATCGTGGCTTTCTTTTCTCTTACGGCTCCGATACAGGTGCTGTATTTTAAGTAATTTCATAAAAATGACGATCAATTTCATAAAAAAGACAATTTCTAAAGTTTTTTTTTAAGAAATGGTGGGAAGCAAAGAAAATAAAAAGGTTGCCAAGCTAAAAGAATTTTGGCAATCCTTCTAATACCTATTAAGGATGCCTCAAGGAAAGCACTTGATTGCAGCGAAATATACCGTATATACATAGTTTTATTTTAAAACTTATTTTATGAATGCATTTTAATGAATAGAACGATTTCAACATATTTTTATAGAACGTAAAACAATACTTAAATTACATAAGAAAAAAGTATTTATCATTTCAGTATTTTAATATCAAACATCAAATACATGGTAAACAATACTAACTCCAAAAAACGTGATGGCAATAAAAATCCATAAATAAAAAAATAATCAACTAATTAACCAATTTTTTTAACTATACCTAGGAGAGGATTAAAGCATTCAGAGAAAAGTCTTAAAATGAATAAATGCTGAATTGCCACAATTTCAAAAGAAGCCCCTATTTCCAATTACGATGCAAACCATTCATTGAAAAGTGCTTTCAAAGAATTTGAATACATTTGATTCTATTTGGGAATTGAATATGGAGTAATTGATTATCAGGAACGCTTTAAACTTCTCTCAGTCCAACTTCATTATTTATTGCCAGCACAAATATGTTACGTCGATATTAGTTAATGCCTGATTGCAATGACGTCTAATGTAATTCTTCTCCAATTCAAAAAGAGCCTTAGATGTGAAGATGTATACTGTAAATAAATCCAATCGCAAATTATAATTACAGTGCTATTAATCTTTCTCTTCGTCGGAGAATTTCTGATGAGATAAGAGTTTTGAATCCGACAGTTTTCAAACTGCCTTAAAGCATCTCTAGAATATATTGCGCATTTTTGCTGTTGTTGTTACTTTTGCAGTGAAATGAAAAACAAAATGGAGAAAAAGTAATTTTTCCGTTAAAATAAATCTTGTGGCTGTTGTCTGTGGCAGAAACATCAGGCGTCGGAAAATCAAACTTAGATGAAAAAAAATGCCGCCTCTATTTGGGCTATCCGTTTGAATTTATCGCAAACAACTCATCATTGGAAAAACTCTTTTTGTGAAGATATAAATATAGAGGATATTATTTATGATATTAAATGGTAAAAAGAAGCAGCGGTATGCAGGCATGACGCGTTGCGTTAAATACTTATAAAAAAAAATATAGTGAAAATACAACATGTTTAAAAATACATGATTTTCAAAACCAGAAAAATAAATAATAATTATTTTACTTTAACATTATCATTCGTATTAATCAAATGATCCATATGGCACAAGTCGGGATTTTAATTATATCCTTGAATTTGTAATTTGAAATTCAAGCCCCAAGACTAGCCAACTAAATTTTGAGAAAAACCTGCACTTTTATAAAGTTTTTAAGACATTTTTTTTTAATTCGTTTTAGATTGAAATTTTTTTCCAATAACTTGCAACATATCACTATCAAGATGTATTTTTCCTGGTAATCATCACAGGCTATTTAACTTTATTTTCTCGAAGTAACCCAGAAAAGACATTTATTGACGGGTTGAGTTAATTAAGTGATTGGTATAACACATAAATCACTAGGACTTAATTAGGATTTTAGCGTTCCCCACAAACCTTTATACCCAAATTCAAATCTGAACGGAAAAGAGTTAAATATCATGAAAATTTATCGTTAAAATTTTTTTTCGGAGAGTGTAACTCATATTATTTGCGTTAAATTGAAGAAAAAGACATACAACAACATACAACATTGCTCTAACCAACAATATGTCTATTAAAAGGAATATTTTATGCTATTTTTTCAGACTTTAAAACCAATTTTGCTCACCACCGGTATTATGTGATGTGAAATTTCTGCTTAAGTTCAAGTTTTAAAATCTAATTAAACTCATAATAATCGTTTCTCAATGTTTGTGATTTAGCAAATAGCGGGAAAAAGAATGTTTCATAAATTTTTACCTGACTCGGTTGTTGTATGGACTTGGAACTATAAAATTAAAGGTGGAACGTTTAGACATCTCACAAATCAGTTAGAATTTGTCACAATTTACTGGAATCGGAGATGACTTAGAATATTGAAATATACATCGAAAACATTGAAACACTCCACACACAGGAATCGATACACATACACTATTTATTTTCTCAAGCTCAATGAATAATTAATTAGGATGCGCAAAGCGCCATCTGTGGACTGTAGTATTAAACAGTTTGCAAGAAATGTTTTCCTAAGTCGGTTTATATTATGTAATTAAATCATTAACATTGAGCTTAATTTTTCTAAAATGCAGTTCTAACATTTTTAAAGTTTCAAATTGACTTGGAGCTAAAATTCCATTCTTTTAAATTAATTTAATTTTATTTTATTTCGTGTTAGTTAGTACAGTAAAACGGGTTAAAAATTTTTGAGGGTTGCTATATACGATTCATTTTTATAATACTTTATTATTATGTATAACAATAACTAAAGCACAAGAAATATTTATAAATATATCAAATAATGTAAAAAATATCCTATTTTTTATTATTTTTTTACAAAACAATGCAATTTTTGTTTCCTCTTTAATATTCCTTTAAAGTTTTTCTCTTAGTTTCCGACACATTGCATTGATAACTTCAACAAACTGAAACCACAGCATAAATGCAGAATAAATTTAGTTGGAATTACGCATGATGTATAGTATTTGCTATGCTTTAATTTCCAAATTAGCATATTACCGAAAGGAAATAATGTTTCATCAAAACGCATTCCTGGAAAGGTTCATCTGTTAGAATGTTTACGACAATTGAATAGCCCAGTCATTCATGGGCCATTCTAATGATTATGTTGCCACCCGAGCCATGGATGTGCGTGTTTTATGCCTTCCGGTGTCATCCGAATGAGAAGGTGAAACATTTCATATCCTCTTTACGATCCACTCGTTTAGACATTGGAATGTATTATTGCATTACATCCAGTAGATAACACTTCTCTTTTAATGAGACAACGAGCGATGGAAATGAATGTCTAAGGAAGCTTTTCTGAATTTTTCCGAGTATTGACTCATCTTTTGTAAGGAATTATGTCTAATATATTGCTTATTTATGCCTTCTCCCATTTCGCTACGTGGAAAGGTGACTAAAAGATTAATATTTATGTACCTGGTATAAATTGTAGGCCTATGATTCCCTAAAAGCTTTGCAGGAAGTTTTTATCATTTCTTTTTTTAATATTTACTCATTTGTTATAAAGAAGTATGAACAGTGCATAAAAAACGGACCTTCTTGAATAACTTTTGATCTAATTATCGGATCTTCAAGTTCAAGGACTCAATCTTAATAGTTCAAGGGGGTGACCTCAAATATGCTAAATAATTAGAGCAAGTGATATTTTAAGTCACGAGAGCGGACAAAAAAACGTACTTTCTCGGAATAAACAAACCTTTTTTATCAACAGATTCAGATTTCTGACCCCCAAAATATAGGGAGTAGCCGCAATCTGGAAATCTAGTTTAGTCAGGAGAGTGATCCAAAGTTTTGAACTCATAATGTTACTTTAATTTTTTGCGTATTTCACCCTATCTCGAAATTGGAAAATTTTTGCACACAATTGTATAATTCTTTCATCCAAACATAATTCCATGCAAAAAATAAATTTTAGTAAATTTTTATTATTTTATTTAAAATTAGTCGAAAAAACTTTGAATTGCAAGATGTACAATTTTACATAATTATAAAGAAGGGAATTTTGCATGGCAGGATACAATATGTGAGCGGATTCGTTTAAATAGTTCCAGAGAAATCGAATATTAAACAAGTCGTATTTTTAAAATTTAATTTCTCAGTAACTATTCAACCGATTTTTCTCAAATTTCGTATTTTGCCATATAAAAGTACATACTTTGAAATTATGTTATAAATTGTGCACCTTACTCATCAAAATCTTTAAATGAATGAATTTTACAATTGTGTGCAAAAATGTTTTCGATTCGCTTAAAAAGTTCTCGAGATATGGCGAAATAAGCAAAAAACAAAATTAATATTAAATGGTAAAAACTTTAGACTGCTCTCCTGATCAAACTATGGGGACCATATTTACCAGATTGCGGCAACCCTTTAAATCTTAGGGGTCAGAAATCCAAATCAGTTGAAAGAAGGGTATGTATCTTCAGAAAAAGTACGTTTTTATGTTAGATTCCGTAACTTAAAATATCGTCTGCTCTAGTTAATTAGCATATTAGAGGATAACCTCTCGAACCATTATGATTGAGTCCTATAACATGAATTCAATCAAAATCCATCATTTAGTCAAAAGTTATTCAGGGTGGTCCGTTTTTTTGGCGCACTGTACAATATCTTAATTATTTATACATTATTCGAATCTCACTATAATTAAGGGGATAAAAGTATTATTTGTATATTTGATATATTGTGGCTCTATGATTAGCAGAACTGAATAGCTAAAAGCATTTCAGGTAGCTTTATAATAGGTTTTCTGAGTTGTTATAATAAATTATGACCTTGCACTTCGTGAAATGATTACAAATTTACAATTTGTATATCGAGTATAAATTGTAGGCCTATAATAGGCAAAACTTTATGCATGGGTATTATACCGATATTAGCAAATTTTCATAGTACTTATTCATTTGTTATATGCAGGTTAAAATTAGTATTTATGCAGACTATCGTTATTTCCTTTGAACTAGATGAAATATGAAATTTTCAAACCTGGTACGAAATGAAACTTATTGATATGCGGAATCTAAGATTAGTATCTTTTGATTAGAGACGTTACAGTCAAGTAACTGTGATATTAGTAAGAAACGAGATTTAATTTAACATTTATAGATATTCATTATATGCATTTAATTGAAATTGTTACCAAAATATCATTTTTATAACATCGAATAAAGCTATAATATTGAGCGACAAAACTTGGTTATGAAACTGAATGTTCAAGCAGAGGTGACAATCATTAGAGAACTGGAGGACTAGCTGTGTCGCAATCAACCGAGTTGTCAGAGTCGTGGTGGCTCAAGGTATAGAGAGCTCACCTCCCAATGAGAATTCGCAGGTTCGATTCTCAAGGATGGCCAGTCGATATGAAGTCTCCTTTCATCTCGCCTCTATCTCTGAGTTGAAGTAAAATATCTTAAGAGGTAGATGTATCATGGCTTAGAATGAATACATTTGCCATAAAGCTAACCGTGTGAGACATTCATGGTTTTCATCTCAATGAAACACAAATTCTTCCAAAACTGCTAGTTAGTTAAAATGTTTGATACATGTGTTTCTTTGTTTCCTGGGCTTTGTTCAAAACTACAAAATAACGGAGTTGATCATTGATAGTCGCAAATCAAAACTGGATCAACTGCTTAACACCGGTTATGAAATAAAAGAAATATTATTTGACCATCATATTATGAATTAAGAGAGCTTTTCATCAGTTATAAGTTTAAGTATCGCGTTAAAATGAGTTAATGATGAAATTCTGTCTCATAAAACGATAAAGAAAGCAAAATAAATCAAACCCACTAATTTAAATTTTATATGTTTTCGTTTTTTCCCCTATATATTTCATAAATACAATAATTCTCTTGGTGTGAAATTTTTTAAGAGCCCCTCAAACATTTTACGGGATAGCTGAACTTATTCGCGCCACCAATGCGTTTGGGGCTTTAATTCTGTTATTATTTTATTTTTTTTGAAATTTATATCTGAAAAAAAAAAACATTTACTTACACAATAATTTGATAAAAATAGCGCAGAAAATATTTTTTCCGTAATTATACCATATGTGTTTGTTCTTTTAATCTGATCACACTAATGCGTTTAGATTAATCTTATTGCTTCTGTCTACTTTTTCTTTGAAGGATGTGTTTATATAACAAAGTAAATTTTCCATTGTCATAAATCTATAATTTTCTCTAAGTAAAAACAAACAGAAAAAACACAAAAATAATTTGAATGCTGAAAGACAGTTTTCACATAAATGAAAATTGCTTTTTTTCTTACTGTTGTGTGGGAAACGGAATTTGTTATTATTTTATTGTGCTACAATCAAATAAATGTTTTGTAGCGTCGTGACATTTCTCAATTATCCTTTGCTACCATAGAATAATTTCTTAAATTTTAAGAAATGTTAGATGAAGCAAATCTTTCAGGGCAACTGAAGATTCTCACCTGTTCACGTGCCTTAATGAAGATGAATTAATTCTAAGGTTATTGCTACTTATGTCTGTTGTATATCATTACATTGCGAGAATAATTTTTGTCACCATTCAAACGTTTAGATGCTTCTTCTCGCTTGTAGTAGGTAATATTTCAATTCAAAAGTTCTTTATCTTTTACCCTGCTATGATTATCAAACAATGGTTCTGTTAGCAATTGGCACCAAGTTGAAAAAATAATGCAATAAAATTGAATCAAATAGCGATAACTGCCGAACGTGCTCCTCCTAACCTTAAAAAGAGTTATGGATATTATTAGGCTAATTTACAGTTTATCTCGCTTTTGCTGCCTATTTCGTGTTTACCCGGAGCGTTAAAAGTCTATCACGAGCTTTTTGTTAACTTCAATTTTAGTCGGAGCGTTTACAGTCTACCACTTGTTGGCTGTTTATTTTTTGTTTACTTGGCATTACTTGGCGACAAGCGCGTGAGATACTATAGTATCCTTTAATATACTTCACCGATACTATAGTAGTATATCCGATACTATAGTAGTATTATTGATACTATAGTATTTCACGCGCTTGTTACCTATTTCGTGTATACCCGCCTCGTTTTAAGTCGATCACGAACTTTTTGTTTATTTCATGTTTACTCGATGTGTTTACAGTCTACGGCACGTTCGCTGTTTATTTTGTATTTACTTGTCATGTTTATAGTTTCTCACTCGCTTGCTTTCCATTCTGTGTTTACTAGGCTCGTTTACAGTTCACCACGCGTTCACTGTCTATTTTGTGTTTACTTGGCTCTTTTGAGTGTCAGTTCTAGTGCATTTTGCGACGCAATTCTACAAGACTAAAAGCTGAGGATTATATGATACAATCAGTTGAAAGGTTGCCAGAACAAACCACGTTTACGGAAAACACCTTGAACTGGATTAAATGAACTGGATAAAAAATTTTAACCAACTAAGATTTATTATTTCGATTAAACAATTACTAATTTTTTTATGAGTTACGATTATTTTAATATACCCTAATTATGTTTATATGTACTGGCACAGTTTGAAAAATTAAAGTTCTCGTGTATTTTATAACATGTATAAATGATGCTCTTAATAGGTTACAAAAAATAAAAAAAAATATTTTAAAAGTGCATAAATTACTTTTATATAAATTATTTTAAACTAATTTACATGTTAAATTATTTATTAGAACTATAAGTAAGTTTCTGCAATTATTAATAATTAAATAAATGGAATCTAATGTTCTTTATTTAAATTAAAAGCTTGATAGTCAAATTAAAAGCTTGATTATTAAAATTCTATATCTTTTTTTCCGTTTGCGATATTTAATTAGATTGTAAAGCAATTAAAAAAAAGATTAAAAATGAATACAAAAATAGCAAATCACTTTTTTACAAGTACTGTTTCATTATATACGAGTTAACGACGTAAAAATGGCGTCGGTAATAACCTTAAAAAATAATCTCGCTAAATGAAACTCTCTCAAATCAATGAATTCGAAAGCTATTATCCTTCTCTTAGCAGAAACAATTTATAATGTAAACTTTTTTTTAGACAATGTTAAAAATTCATAAAATGGCAGCCTATAGCGTTATTACACCAAAACCTAAAAAAAAACATTGGGTTTTCTTAGCAATTGGCGATAAATTAAGAAATAAAAAAGGTGAATCTAATAGCGATATTACTTTTAACAGCTGCCCAACTTACTCCTCTTAACCTTGAAAAAAAAGGCGGAGTTATCCTCTTGGCGCGTTTACTGTCTTCCATTCATTTTCAAATGTCAAAGCCACAGTTTAGATTTAAGAGGAGTCGCAATTACGACCATCAGGTATCTCAATCATGGAATTCTTTTCTACCTTCTGGAGAAGAAAAAAAAAGAATAAGAAGAAAGAACATTTCGATTTTTCTTTACACTCCTTTCTTTTTCTTTTCTTTGGAGGGCTGATGTTTGGTATGAAAGACAATTTATAGCAAGCTGTCGCCTCTCGTAAACCATTTAGGCCCAGTCCAATTTCCTGACGTATGTCACTTATAAAAGAGCGGTTTTATTACTCTCTTTCAACTTGGGTTTTTATCTTTCTAGATTTTTCTTCTACATATAGGATCCATGGGGTTCTTTGAGCCATTTCATATTTGATAGAGAAGTGCTTTGCAAAATAAGTATTTGATAACAAAGAATGGGAATTATTGTTATGAATGTTCCTTCAACTCATCTTATGTTGCAGTATCAGTAATTGAACTTCTCCAGAGGGCTCTCATTGAGTTTAACAAGCATTTACTGCTTATAATCAATCTAGATTTGTATTTATCTGTAAGAGTCTTTTAAGAGATTCAAAAATCAGGAGTTTGCTTTCTTTAGGAGTTTGTTAGTTAGTTTAGTTTAGGAGTTAGTTGTAGTTAGTTTAGGAGTTTGTTTTTAGGAGGAGTCAGGTATTTTTTTTTCTACACGTGTTCCATGACCTTGACATTGTTCTTTATTTCTTTTAATTTTTCTTTTCTTATTCTTATCCCTCACTGCTTTGCTCTTTTTTTTTAAAAAAATGTAACGTAATATTTTGCTTCCTAAATTTCACACACATGTTAAGAGCTGCGTAAAAGCTTCTGGGTATTGTGCTATTAAATAAATAAAGAAAGGTGACACTTGAATTGATAAAAATTGTGAAAGCCTTGTATATACAAAAAAAAAATATTTTTGGTACTTGTTTGAGAAAAATTAAACATTAAGTTTTCTATGAATTCAAAGTATCGCTTTGTTCTTACTCCTACGCAAATAGAGTACAAAAAATATCAAAGGAAAATATCTTACGGTTATATTTATAGAACAGTAAGCTATTGAGAAATGCCCCACTTTGTTAATAAAATAATTCTCAAAACTAAATTAAAATAATGAACTAAACATATAATGTAATACTACTTCAATTCAAAAAAAAATATTTCATGTTTGAAAAGGCTACTTTTCCTGTCCAATTTTATTTCGAAGTGCTAAGTTTTTTTCGTAATCTATGTTCTCAATACAAGTCATTTAAACCTATGCACTAAGACTCAATATAATAATAAATAAAGTTTATAAGAAATTATAAGGAAAACATTATAAATCTAATTTTTTAATGACTTAAGTTAGAAAAAGGTAGAATTACAAGAATAAAATATCTATTTACTTGTAGACTTTGATTCTTTAATTTGATTCTTTTTTATGCATTGAGAAAAAATGTATGGTCATAAATACCAGAATATGGTAAAACTTAGCTACTTTTTGCCTTACAGTAAGCCTTTAAAAAGCACTTTGGTTTTAGTAAAATTCCCATTAAAACATCGTTTTATAATGTGATAAGAAATTTGTAATTTTATCATGATACCTTAAAGTATGCATAAAAACCCTTTATTCGATAAGTTCACTTTTTTATTCTCGTATATTTGTACTAAATGGGGGTAAATAAAAACTATTATTTTGAAAATTAGTAAACCGTTACCATATAAGCCGAAAAATTTCCAAATGAATGCATTAAATACTGTATATTTTGGTTTTTATTTCCAGAATTAAGATTACCAGAAGTGTCGTTACCATACAGAACGGTAATTTTACCAGAATTTGTATCTCCTTTTGCTATCTATATGCTTAATGGATAGGACATAATTTTTCAAATTTTGTTAACACTTTTTTTCTCCTAAAATAAATAATACATTTTTACAAATTGAAACTTTACAAAATGTTATTTTTTACAGATTCAAACTTTGTATAATTCCATTTTTTTTTTTAATTTTACAATCATTTTAAATAAAAACTGAAAAATAAACTATTAAATTCACACAAAAAATGTATTATAACTTTCGTAACATCAGCAACAGTTTTTGTAAGCAGACATTTATTTACCCATGACTCTAAAAATAAAGTCTTGCATAAATTTAAGTAAAAGATTTGTCTTATTATTTAAACAAAAAAAATAGGATTACAGACAAAAAAAAACAATTTAATTTATAAGATGCTGTAAACCTGAAATGCATTTAAATGTTGAAACTGTTTTTAAAGTTTTTATGAATGAAGAGGGGAAAAAAAGCTCTTTCGCCAGTTGAGAGTTTTCGAGATGTTAGAAATAAATAAATTTTTTGTGTGTTTAACTTTCCAACACAACAAAACTTTTTAGAAAGAACACTTCATACAACCAAGATTAATGTACTTAAAATGAAAGAAAAAAAATCACTTTCGCGTTGCTGAATTTTAGAGTTTTTCTATCTTGATCTTCTAAAGTAGTAAAAAATTTAGTTGATTAACATAATTTATTTCAAAAGTTAGATTACCGCATGTGTTTAAAAAAGTGTTTCCAAAAAAAGAAAGTTTTTTTTTTTGCTCGCAGAATCAAGTATTGATTTTGTTTTCCTAAAGAAAATGTTACAGCTTATTAATAATACATATTGATTTTTAAACCGTGTGAAAGGAAAACAGGCTGAATGTAACATGTTTTGTTAAGAAATAATTTTTCTAATATTTGAGCAACAAACAAACGCATTTTTCATGCACTACATAATACACAAATAGATTTTTCCTGCTTCTTTTTATGGCAGCTACTTCATTTTACTAAACGAAGTTTGACGTTATTTCCAAGATAGCTTTTTTTTAAAAATTATTTTGAAAATGACCCAGAATTTTGTGGTAGCCCAAATTGTAATGTAATAAATTATCAAAAGTAGTTAATAACTGTTAATTTAGTTGTTAATTCAAGAAGGGATGGTTTCTTCTGAATACTTTTTTTTTTAAATTAAAGTAAAATTATTAAGTTTTTGGTCATTTATACAATTTATCCTTTATCATCAATGAATCTAAAAATTGCACAGTTTTGGAATCGTTTTACGGTTTTTTATTTTAGTAGCTGTTCAACAAAACAAGGCATATCGAGCATTTTCCTGATATAGCAATACATTTTTGAATTGTTCTAAATTTGCGCAATAATATAATTAACTTTTTAAGCAAATATTTTCAACTTTTTAGGAAAAAAGAGCAACTTTCTTGAAGTTAGCGGGCAGGAATAACTTTGAACGTCAAAATAAAATAGTATGTCCATAGTTTTTTATTAATTTAAAAAGTTTTTTATTCATTTTTGATGTGCACATATACGCATTTACTTTTCATGACTCAAATAAATAAGAAAAAATAAAAAAAAGTCAATCAATAATTTATCTTCATTTTTCGAATACAATAGTATAGTCAGTGAGTAAATAGTCAGTAAATAGTCAGTAAATAGTAGTAACAGTCAGTAAATAGTTTATAAATAGTAATGCTTAGTAAATAGACAGCCGTTCTGCATCGAATGATTTTGATCAGTAAAATATTTTGAATTAATCTCTTAACAAGATTTAATTCTCAATGAGGCTATAATTCTAAGTTTTATTCCATTAAAAACTTAACAATAATTTAAAAATGTATTTTATTTTAAGGGAAAACATAAATTATGTACTAAAACTATTGATTAGTATATTAATGGAAAAATAACATACATGGTAGAGTAAAGAATAAGATTTCGAGAAATAATGAAATTTTATTAAATAGTTGAAAAAATGATTCTACGAAACACGCTTAGACAGGTAATTAATTTATTTCAAGATTAAGACGATATATAAGATGTTGAGAAATTTTAAGAAGACTAAAAATGTTGACTACGTATTCTTATTAATAATTATAAAACGTATATTGAAAAAATTGATAAACATATTATTCTAAATCTATGCATATGCTTGCATCAATTATTCAATTATTGAATATTAATTGTATCAATTCTTGGAAGAACAAATTAACAATTAAGATAAAAAAAGCTGATGTGTAATTACATTCTATCATAAACATGCTGTTATGAAACTCAACATTCGTTAATAAAATGATTTTATGCAATACAATATTATAATATAATATAATACATACCTGCCAACTTTTACGCATTTGGCGTAAAATTTTATTTCTATATTTAAAGTGGTAGTAAAATGTGTACTTTCTATGTATTCCTTGCATTTAAAAACTTAATTTATAATCTGTTTGACCACCACTATTTTTAAAAAAATTAAGCATATATACTAATATGCATTGCTGTCCTGATAGTCCATACAAACTTTTATTAAATACAGTATACGCTTCCGCCAAAAATTATAGTTTAAATTCCATTAAACTACCCCTGGGTAAAATCATCCTCGAAAGGATTAAAAGTTGGCAGGTATGTATAATATTATAATATAATATAATATTATATTATAATACTTGAATCTATTTTTTAACGCATAAATAGCTGAAAGTATCAAATATTTGGTTGGAAATGTTGCCTTTTTTTTATTTNGGTGGTCACATTAATGTGACTGGACTGTGTATATATATATATATATATATATTTATTAAATTACGAATAAATTTTAGAAAACTAAAAGAGAAACATTTCTTAATTTCGCATTTTATAATTTAAAAAAAAAGGATTAGCAATCGGTTATTACCAAAAAAAAAAAAAAAAATATGAATGAAATTTTACACTACGCGAGCGTAAATCAAGTTCCTCGTAAGTTAACCATATTTAAAGATTAATCGAACTTTTAAACATTTCTTCATTGTCGCCAAATTATTTTTTTAAGAATTTTTCTCGCCTTGTTTCAAATTAAAACTGTGGAAACTATAGATTTTGCTATAAAAATACTTAGATTAATACGGTATAGAAAATTTATATCTCATAGTTCAAAATTTTTTCACCCACGATGAAATTAAATTGTAAAAAATAATGAATAATTATTCAAAATTATTTTTTGCATGAAATTATCTTCGGGTAAATGAGTTTTATAAGTGAGAGCAATTCCTTTTAAATTGCAATTTTTAAAAATTGCTTAAGTAGTTTAAAAAATATGACTAAAAACGTAAAAAGTGAAATTAACAGGAAGGGGTTCAAAATTTGGATCGCTTTCCTGACCAAACTATGGGGACTATATTTCCCAGATTGCGACTGTCCCTTATATATTGAAGGTTAAGAATTCAAACATGTTAAAAAAATATACGTTTATTCAGAAAAACTCCGCTTTTGTGTCCGGTTTCTTAACTTAATTAATAGTTGACACTAAATAATTTACATATTTGAAGTCATCCCCAGGCACCATTAAGATTGATGTTTAGTACGTGAAAATCTGATCATTAGAACCGCTATTCAGGGTGATATCTTGTTTTTTTGACGACTGTACCTAAATATCACCATACTGCACTTCCATGACATGGCCTCTAATACACAACCTTTATTTTTTATTATTTCATGAATATTCCGGTGTAGTTTAATATTATTAGATTTACCGATAATATGATATAGAATTTTAACATAGTAAAGGAAAGATTTTTTTAACACATAGTATCATTTGAAATGTGATAATCAAATTTTACACCAATTTTTTCATGGCCTATGGCTTTATCTATAATTTCAAATTAACTTGATAGGCTCTTAAATAATTCACAAAAAAAACTTATGTTTGGTTTATTAGAGCTACAAGATAGCAACTATCACTCATATAATGAAATATTGATCAAATCCTCATTTTTGGGATTGTGAACTGGTGATCGGAGAGAGTTTTAAAGTTATGATCGTCAGGTTTTCGATGTGCACTAAATTTGGTGAGAGCCAGTAAAGAATTGCGTATTTGTAAACGGTGCGTACATAAGTACACACATAAACCCTTCTGCGTAATTTATATAAAATTTTTACTTGATTCCTATTAAAATAAGATACTAGTTCTTTACACCTAAGACATTAAAAATGCTTAAACAGTTGTTTTATAGATACATTTGCAAATATTTTGTATTACTGAAGTATAACAGATTATTTCTGTTTTTTAATAAATAAACAATTTACCAATAGCAGTTTTTCTTTACCACATCACATAATTTCAGGATGTGTTGCAATTAGTTGAGTGCTAATTTTTTTTTCATTCAGCCCTATTGAAACTTTAAGAATATTATGTTGAAAATGTGGAGTAGGAAAATTTAGAATTGTACTTCTAACGAAACGTAAAGCACTTCATTATTAAAATATGAAACTTGCAGTTTAAAAAGCTTTTTCCTTATGATACTTAGCTTGTTACAGCTTCAAATGTTTACTTATAGATTTTTGTATATTTTAAGAATTTTTTGCATGAACAAAAACTCTTACTTATCACTAAGATGTGATAGTTTAATGTGATAATTGTGATAGATTATCATAGTTTAATGCCTTTACTTATAACAATTTTCTTATAAAAACTGGCTTGGAAAGATGGTTCCCTTAGCTATATCAATTATTTTAGAAATTAGAAACAAAGCAGAACTTAGTTTGGGTAGCATAAAATTACTTGTACAGTTAAAATAAAAGTGAGGAATTAGAAATGCCTTAAATGTATTTTCTTGGTTGTAATTTCTTATACTGGTGAATTATGGATACATTATAATAATGTATATAATAATATTCTATAATAATGTGTAGAAATCATATAAGAAATCATATTAAATTTAAAAATGTCCGTTATATTTTATTTTTGCTTGGTATGATATCACTTTAACTGGGACACTCAAATATATTTGAAATATCATGCAAGAATATATGTATAAGAGAGAAAAAACACTTACTTTTTGTCTTCAGATTGATTAGACCCTAGAAATAAGGAAACGAGAGAAAAATTACTAAAGAGAAGAAATTACATTCAAGCTAAAAATTTTAGATTTTTTTATTGAAACATCCTTTCATAATAAGAAAAATTAATCAATTAACGTGAAATTTAATTTAGAACAGAACTTTAAATTTTTGGTAGAATTACAATGACATGAAAAATATTTGTACTAATATGCAGTCAAATTATTCCATTATATTTCTTTTAACAATTGAATCATTATTCCCCAGTTTGTATTGCTCTGTTTAAATGTGCAATATAAGTAATCTAGATAAAAATCCAAAAGAAGTTTTTCTCATTATTCTTATCGCATTAATTATAATAAATAAGGTTTTCCTTTACTTGCATTAAATCCATTTCCCAAGACACAATAAAAATTGAAGAAGCATAGTAACACATAAAACTATCTATCTTTTATTTTGTTTGCATCTAATTTTGTATAAAATTGAACATTAACTTGTATAACGTACAAATTAGCATGCCTAGTGAGCATTTTGACAGAAGGCTTTTGTTTGAAACTTTAAGAAAATAATTGCTTTGATTGAAACTTAAAATTAATTATACAGGATTTAAATTCAAAAAAAAATTGTATTTCACATTAATATTTAACTTGCATTTCTTTACTTTACAATCTTGTATACAATTTCAAATAAAGAAGCATTCTTTGTCATTTAAATGTAATCATGTTAATTAAAGGAATATATATACTTTTACATTTTTTAAAGCTAACTTTTATACAAGCTGTTACTTGTATAACATTCTAATTTACAAACAATGGTCAGACCGTTATTTAGCTGAAATTTGCTATCTACAGTGTCTATAACCAGTCACGAAAATTTTCCCGAAATTTATTACAAATTCAATGACTTTTGAACTAACAAATTTTTATTATATAATTTTTTAAATTAATCTAATCTCTGTTATCTAAATATTTTTCAACGTGAAATNTTCTCCATATGCAAAAAATTTTAAACCTGTTAAAACATTCAAATTTACAAACAATGGTCAGACTGTTATTTAGCTGAAATTTGCTATCTACAGTGTCTATAACCAGTCACGAAAATTTTCCCGAAATTTATTACAAATTCAATGACTTTTGAACTAACAAATTTTTATTATATAATTTTTTAAATGAATCTAATCTCTGTTATCTATATATTTTTCAACGTGAAATTAAAGAAGATTATTCTTAAATATGAGAAAAATTTCAAGCGTTATCCATTAATAGAATGAAACATAAATCGATGTGATTACTACACTATCAATCGTGAACGAAAACAATTTCAGACATATCATACAAAGTTCACAATTTCGCGAAAATATATATGTTGTATGTATATGTATATGTTGCATGTATATGTATATGTTGTATATATATGTTGTATGTTGCATGTAAATGTATATGTACAACTGAAATATACATAATTGTATATTCTGCGTTATTTTGTACATTGTAAAAAGTATTACAAATAACACAAATTTGAAAAAAAAAGTATGAGTAAAATTTTTAAAAATCAGTATATGCACAATGATATGTTCATTAATGTTTTGTGTATCGCATGTTGCAAGTTTTTATAGAATTATAAGCTTAAACATCGTAAAATTTATTAATTCCATGTACGATAGTAGAAATCATCTTCATACTTGTTTTGAAATTAAAAATTGTAAATTTTCAAACTTATTTATATTGCTTATTACACGTATTATAATTAAGGAATTAAATAAGTAAAAAAAACAATTCGTTTCTAGAAAAATTTTCATTAAGAGAACGATTTAATTACATGTTGGCAATTGCTATCTTAAAGAAATTTGCATGAAAAATATGCTTTTATGTGCATAAAAAATAAAATTATAAGAATTTTCTTATAAGTATTGGTATTTTTTGCATTCTTTACTTTCTTCTAACTGTGGAAGAAGAAAACTTAAGGAAATACTGTTGCCACTTCTAGCAAAAAATATTTATTTGCCCAAAAGAACTTTGTTTCGCGAAGTATAATGTCAGGAGACGTGTCATCCATCAATATCAAGCAATTGATAGCCGTTCAATTTTGAGAGAAGAACCATCATTTCGGCTCCGAATATTGATTACTGAACACTATTTTTTTTTCTAAACATATGAGGAAAATGAATAAAAAAAATAAATATTAAAATCGGATGGAAAAAAGGGCTTTTCTCTCAACAAAATCTTCTTATAGCGAGACAGAAGAATTTGCGGCTGTCAGGAAAAAAGATCCTGAAAAATGATTTTTGTAGAAACGTTTTATCACGCGTTTTCTACATTTATTTAAAAATTATCAGTGAAATCTTATATGTTTAAAAATACTTTTTCTTCAAAAATTCCAAAATCAAAACATTTATTTCAGTTACTTTGTTTGGGACGATTTTATGCGTTATAACCTTAATCATGGCTTTTTACATACGATTTTAATAAAATCTATATCCTCACAAATTAATATTTAAACTAGATAAAAAAAAAATTTGAAAAATAATTGCTAAAAATATTTGTGTGGTGGATTTAAAAGCAAGTGGTAATTAAAGCTGACTGCCAAAAACCACTTCAAGCTTCATAATTCAAGCAAATAAGATTTGAAAAGATTTTAAGAAATGTTTTCTACAGGTTTTTTAATGCAAGAAATAATATTTTTATTCATTTTTTAATACTAACTCAAAATACTATTTTAATACTAGCTGTAAAATCAAAGGCACCCAAAACCTAATATATCGAGTTTTTCCATATGCAAAAAATATAAAATTATGAAAGCAAAATAATGACAATTTGCACCGTTTCAAGTATGAGCATGAATTTTTAAATGTTCAAGCATGGTACATGGAGAAAAAATTCTGATATAGGTGAGAGTCGGGTACCCCCGCCCACTGTCAATTTCATATGTGTAGAATATTTTTTTAAGTCAATGGGCCATCGGATATTGATTGTTATATTAAGAAAAGATATTTTTTTCAAAGTTTCAAGTATTTATGCAGCTGGTAACATGGTAAACAATAGTTTTGAAAATATGTTGAATACAGTAGTCATGAAATTTAGAATAATTGATTGAATATTTCGATTAAGCTTCATTTTAATACTAAAAAAATAATTTTTTTTATACATACAGCATTAAAGTATGTAGTCTTAAGTTTAATTTGCACAAAGAAAGAAGTTTAGCATAATTTGACA
>NC_092207.1:47612365-47655323 GCF_043381705.1 Parasteatoda tepidariorum | reverse complement strand
TTAATTAGATGATAAAACAATAGAAACATACAAAAATGTTGATTATTACTCAGTATTATACAGAAATATAAGCAATACTCCTTAAGTGAGCGGGGCTATCCGACTCTCCCCTAATTACCGTACTGGATGGTATTAACATTTCTAGAAAAAAAAAGTTGTGATCATCATATTATGATCACTGGTTACCCATTGGTCAAATGCTTTTTCTTTCCGGATTGACTCCGTTTAACGCCACAACCAGGGACTAATTCAATTCAACATTTCAAATCATGGGGAAAACTGTCTCAATTGTTGTGTGACGTCTGATTGGTTTTCAAATCCTGCCTATGTACGTGTTTCAAAAGGTTACAAGATGCTTTTCCTTCTTCACCATTCATATTTATATTGAAATCACTGCCAAGCCAGTAATTATTCGTTAGTAATAAAAAGAATATAAAAATACTTTAAATTATTATTATGTAAATACATTAAAAATGCCTGATAGTGAAAGTAAGAAGAAAAGCAGCAGCGGTCGCCATAGCAACGCATGCAACGACGACGCATGCGCACTGTTTACTATTACGTTTGAACACAGTTGAAAAGTGTGTGGACGTTATCAAATCCACACCAAGACCCATTTTGCCAATGGGTAAAAAATAAACATTATAAAAATTACCGAGCTTTTTCGTATTTCCATAGAGCCAGAAACATGGTGAACTTTACCATATTCTGGTAGTTTTTACCATGTAAGTTTTACCATGCTGTTTTCTAAGTGTAAAAATTTCTCTTATCAAGCTTTTAGTGCTAAGGAACATATTTCCTCGGTAGAAATGTTGCTATGAATACTAACAAATTAGTTATAACATATCGCTGTACACATGGCTGAGAAATTTTTGCTTTTATATGTTACTTTTGTGCTTAATAATTAAGTACAATGTAACACTACCAATGTTTCTACATTTGCATTTTATTGAATGCTAAAATAAACTTATTTCTATGCTTTTGAATAAAGTCACATTAAGATATTTTCATTTTTATGATTTTAATTTTCATTCTATTGTTTCTTTTTCACTAACTGTATAGTTTATTTTCATTGTAAATAAATTACTTCTGTTTCTTTGTGAAATAATAATATCAATTGTGAATACAGAATACAGCAGAATCAAAAGAAAAAAAAGAAGAAAAAAGGAGGAGAGAAAGAGGGAATGATTTATAGGCCGTGAGTCGATGATTGTTTTTGTATTATTTTACGTTATTGAATACTAATTTTGCTCTAAATGTATGCTGTTGGGGTATTTTTTTTATTATATATTTACTCTCAATTTTGCACAACCATTTTAAAGTGAATTAAAACTTGCAAAAAATCAGACACTTGCTTTATATGCTTATTCAGTGTGAGACATTTACCGACCAATCCATTTCGCTGAATTAGTATAATACTACTGTAATACTATCGTATAATAATAATACCGTTATACGAATTATTTAAATTAAACTGTTTCTTGTTGGCTAATAAATTTAACAACCTTTTTTTATTTTTACGAACATATTTCTACAGAGTGCATACGGATTTATTTTTAGATTAATGTTGTTGAACTGCGAATTAAAAAAAACACTAGAAGAAAAATATTAAAATTTCTCTTTTTCTTTTGACTGAAGTAGTTGGTGCCTATTGGGAAATTAAGTTTAGGAAAAAAGATGAAACAAAATACCCTTTTGCATCCGGGAACTCATAAAAAAGAGGTATAATACCTTTGGCGATGTTTCTTTTTCCCTGGAACTTTAGGTACAAGATAATAGAGAAGGCAACAAGAACGATTCCTCCAATGACAGCGAATAGCACTAAGAGTACAGGACTCAGGCTCAGTTCCCACACATCCTCTAAAAAACAAGAGAAAACAATTACTTTCTGTCAATAAAGCCCAGTTATCATGCTTAACTACTTTTTTCCTGGAACTACAAAGCAGTTTCCTGGCTATGAAGGCGATATATAATTCTTTTATGCATTTTGATTGTTTCCGGAGAATTAGTTTAGATATTTCATACGTGTAAACATGACGTGTATAGATACTTTCAAAAATAATGTAAAGTAGAACATAAAATTTTATTTAGATATCAGTTTAGATATTAAAAAAAAAAATTAATTCGAAGTTAACAGTTTTATGGCAAACCGACAAAGAAGTCAAAAAATAGTAAAGCCCTTAAAATGAAAAATGAATAAAAATGAGTGTCTAATTCATTATTATGTGATCTTGATGGATTTTTGTTTTAGCTACCACACAGTAAACAATTGCGGATGAAATTACGGTAAAAAGTACCAGAATTAAAGGTTATTCATACTTTTTATAGTAAAATATTTTATTGTTAGACTTCACGGAACAAAAAAAATATGATATACTGTAATTTCTATACAAAAATATTTACTGTAGAATATCTAAATCACTGTAATTAAATAAACATAACTGTTAAAGTTTGGTAATAAATTTTACTGTGAAAATGGATTTTACGGATGCTGCACTTAGAGTGTCAGTATTTTTCACCGTAAATTGTTCCGGATTTCTTTTTTGCGGTGCTCTTCAATTTTTAAAAAATATATATTGAAAAAAAATACAGTTTCGAGATATTTATTTTTCTATTTAAATAATTTATATCGCAGCAAAAAAAAGTCAAAAAGTTAAACTGCCATGTATATTTGCTCAACCGTTATTAATCAAAAGTTGCATAATTCTCCGCCATTTTTTATTACTTCTTACAAAATATAACATATCACCAAAAAAAGAAGAAAAAAAGAAAAGAAAAAAAACAGTTGAGGAATGTTTCGAAGTAAATTTTTGAAGTAAATCTAAGTAATATAAGATTATTAATAAATACACTGAATTAAATATGAAGTATTGTAAAATAAGAAATATATACCATGGATACGTTACATAACTTCACTAAACTTTCGAGGTCAATATTATTGACAAATGCAGTTTGAACAGCACTATTCAGTTTTGACAGTAAATTATGCAAGAGTAGAATTTTAGATCAGCTATTTAAATATATAAAAATCGTTCGGGCTAGAATATCGAGAAGTCTAAAATGACCTAGAAAAAAATATAAGTATGAGTATAGTTTGCAATAAGTATTGTTAATAGAGTGTCATGGTAGTCCACATCTCGCTCACTATGGCATCACAACCTATTTTCTAACACATTTTATCTGATTTTAAATTTGTTCCATAATATTAGACTGGATGGTACAGGATTCAGTGCGTTTGCTTTTTTAGCTTGTTCATTGGTTTCGTAATCTGGTAATGGTCGCGTGGTCCTTAACCTTTATTGGTTTAATGCTATTTTTTACTTTAAATATAGAATTTGCTGTAAGAAGACTGACATTCCCTGTGTTGCATTTTTAATTTATTCATTGAAGTGATCTGAACTGGTAATAATATTCTTATTAAGCTTTACTTTTGAGAAAATGGCAACTGTGTCGATATTCCTTGAAAAAAAATTTATCGTTTTGTTGTGTTTTTTTTTAATAATTGCTTAGTTCTTTTAGTTAAGAATATCTACTTTAACAAGAAGAATTTGAGATAAAGACAAAATGAGTAGCACTAGCTATATTTTGGATTAGATAGAGTGCTTTTATTTTATGTGTAATTAGTTAACAACTTTTTCTGTTTGTACGTTAAACCCTGCCTGATGGTCCTTCTTACCGTAAGTTATTAGAATCTTTTGCAGTGTATTACAAAATAAAGGATAAAATTTTTAGCAATTTATAGTTTTCATTTAAAATATATTTTTCAATACTTTTGCTTCATTAACCAATATTGTACATGCACTAGAGAACAATTTTTCTTTGTGTTTATGGGCCCTACATTAAACCCTTAAATTTATAAAAGTACTAGGGTATACTAGGGTATAATCATAATGCTTAGGGTAGAATTGCAGAAAAGAAATGGATAAATTAAAAGATATTTGCCATTAGAGTTTTAGGTACTAGATGGTGAATATTAATAAGAATATTAATAAAGTTAGTGATGATTAATAAAGTTTCCTATTTACTTACATTTAAAAAAATATTCTGATAATTATTATTTTCTTAAATAGCACAACCATTGATAAAGTTGACATATTAAACAAATTGACTGACTAACTAAAGTTATTTTTTTCGTCATTTTTATCGTATTTGTCTTGAATATTTGATTAATCTATTCACCATCTATCACTGATTAATGTATTCAACAGAATAAGGATCATTTGTAATATATATTTCATGGTTGAATATTTTAGAATTTCTTAATTAAACCTTTATCAAGTAGATGATCCGACAATGTAGATGATACGACTTAGAGTTCGTATTTGGTATTTTTGATAATCATTTCTTTACGAAACCACACATTTTGACGCAACATAAGATTTCAAATAACTGATGAAATCGCTTTCTTACTCTTATCAGATAATTCTGGGAGTTTTCATCATCATTTATTTAATTTTAAACCATTTATTAAACTCCAATATGATTTATTTGATTTCAAAATCATTTGCCCTGCATGCCGAAATGGAACAGAGGTTATTACTTTCGTTTAAAGCCGACTGAACGTTGTAAGGGTCAGGTAACTGGCCTTGCATCAGAAAGGTTCTGAGTTCGAATTCCGGGCAAGACATGAATGTTCCTCCAATCTCTGTACTATCTGTCCTTACTCTGGGAGCAACGTTGGCCCACCTAATATGGTGCCCCTGAAAGAGTGGCCAACATATATGCCCCGTAAATGCCTGAATGACAGGGACCGATCAAGACAAATTCAGGCCCAAGGCCCACCAAATTTTCTGGGCCCCTTACAAAATATTTTGAAATTAAATTACTGAAGAGTAGTCCTAATAATGAAAAAGAATCTATTGAACTGCATGATTTAAGATAAACATTCTAAGAAATTTTGAAAGCAGACAATTGAAGACTGTTTTTCAAAGATAAAGTTTATGTATCTATAAATTCAAGCAAAATATAAAACAATAAAACATGTTATGTCAAAATAAAAATAGTTTGGTGACCACAAACAATTGAAATCAGCGATTTTCGCTGAAAGTCACTGATTAGCTGAATTTTTTTTCTTATTGTAAGCTGAAATTATTTTTTATTTAATACTTAAACAAACCCACATTACATTAGACTTTTTACTAATTTTTGAGGCCCCTCAGAAATTGTGGGCCCTAGGCCCATGCCTATTGGGCCTAGGCTATAATCAGACCCTGCTGAATGAACGAAATGTTAACACAGGTGATCATTGGTAATAAAAAAAACTTTCGTTTGAAAAGCAGGTTTCTATATGTAAGCATATACTAAGGATGATTACAAAGTCATTGGATAAAGCACCTTTTATTTTATCTCAACCATTCAATTAATTAAAAAAAAAAACAATTTAAAGTTTTCTATTTAAACATCTATCATAAAATCATTTTTATCAACATCCATTACGCGTACGAATTATTAAATATATTCTGATTTCTAATGTGTGCTTATCTATATATACAAAAAAATTAATGTCTGTGTGTGCGTGTGTCCCTTACAGACTCCTAAGTCATCAGACAAAATTCAGTGAAAGTTGGCATACAGATAGTTTCAAGCATGAGGAAGGTAACTAACAACATTAGAACATTCTACGACAAATCGTTCTAACAGGATGAGCGAAAAACGAAATGGAATTTTCTGATTGGTTAAGCGATAGCCATTGTTTCAATTTTAATGAATGACCTTAACATATTTTAAAGATACATCAGTGATAATTGCTAGCTTTTGACTCTTTTTGATAAAAAAATAGTTTATTGCACGTATTTAAATATTTGATTATTTAATATTCATTACGTCAGATGAATTCGATGAAAATTACGTAGTCTTACGTGGTCCACTTATTATCTTAATTATCACGGGATGAAATTATCACTTATTGTATAAGAGATAAATAAATAATTCGCAAATAAATATCGTTATAACCTTCACTAATTTTAATTTCATGATAATTTAATGGTGCTTCCATTATATTATTTCGTGTCTATTAAGAATGTACTGCAACAATGAGCAGTTTCATTAACTATTATATTATGTCAAATAGAGAAATAAATTATCAAACTGGAAATTACAAGATATTCCAAATGATCGAATATTTTAGGTAGACAAATAATATTTTGAAAATTGATTTTTTCCCCATTTAAATGGGTTTTACTACACTCTTTGAATTTTCATTCTAAAATTATAGTGAAATAACATGCAGCAGTCTGTCCTTCCGAATACAGTAAAAAATATTTTTACCCATACGGGTTTGAAACTGTTTGCAACTAGTATGATTATAAAACCGTAAATATAAAACAATACAGTTTTGAACCACTTATGAAACAGTAAAAAAAGAAGTTTAATTGGACATAGGAGTTAGGCTTTTCATTAGGTAGTGGGGATAGAGGAGTGCAAGACACTGGAAACTATTCATATGTTGTATGGAATAGTGGAAATATTGTGGTGTCAACGCTGGGACACGAACCCCAGTTTTGTCGGCTAGTAAGGAACTAAGCGGTTTCAGTAAGTGGGCTTAGTTAGTGCGATAAAATTCTGGTCGTTTAACCGTATTAGATGAGAATATTTATTAAACAGTTTTTCTCACTTTTAACAGTTTGATTACCATGTTATTTATGGTTATTTGAAAGTTTTATTTAAATATGAAAAATTAACATTTAAATAAATCGCTATTTAACCATATTTCCGAAAAATTCTTATCAGAGTGGTAATTTCTGCATAAAATAAAAACAGAAAGGAAAATATTACAGACAATTAAAATGATAACGATGATCATGATCAAAGTTAAAAAGATTTTAAAAAAAGTATTTATCCATTTTTTTTTGACATTAGGAAGGTACCTAAATATTTGCTGTTAAACTCCAGGGAGGTATCTGTTACCATGCGCTATTATAGCTTACGCACCTATACATATTTAATTTTTCTTCAAATTTATCTTTAGAATTTACAAATTATAGCAATCTAAGTGATGTCTATTATTCATTAATTTCTTATTTATTATTTTCATTAATTTTGATTTTAGATTTCAAAAAAAAACTAATGTATAATTTTAAAATTAAAATTAGTCCGATTCCAATACAGTCATTACTACCATAGTAAATAAAACGATGCCATCAAGAAATTTGAAAATCAATAACTGAACAGCATTAAGAAACACATCCTTTCCAAATTACCCAATTCTAAGACATACGTTAATGTTCTTCCGTGAAGATCATATCCAGAAACATGCCATCACAACCGGTAGAAGGGCAGGCAAATCATTCCTGTGACATAATCCAAATCTATTGCTGCTTTGGGAGTCTTTATTCTGAAATACCCACCATTCGTCAATAACCCATTCAAGGATTCGCCAAAGATGTTCCTCCGTCCTCTATTCATCCATCGGGAGTCGTATGGATCGCCGATGGATCAATCTGGTGCGTTGTCCTCATTTTCCCTCTATTCTTTTTTTTCCTAAATCGATTCCTTTTCGGAATGACGGCAAACCAGTTCCTTCTTTTCATGGTAGCAAATCTCTGGCAAGCAAAGACGTGACACCAGAACGCGATTCCCTGGTAGGCCGCTCATTCATCCTGCCTAAGGAATCCAACCATCTGTTTCTCTCTCTGCTTCACCACACACAAGGGTTTGTGAGATATGAAAAGGAAAAGAAGAAAAAGTGGCCGGCCAGAAAAAGAAAGAGATACCCATCTCTTGTTTTTCGAACCTCTTCTACTTTTTATCAAAGTATGAGCTTAGAAGAATATCTTAACTGGACGAAACCCAGCTTCAACCTGCTCATGGTTTTAAGAATTGAGGAGACGTAATCATAGTATGCGTCAAGAAAATATGTTTTATTGCAATTAATAAAATAAGAAGGATTATAATAAAATCATTTCTTAAAATCAATAATCCTGAAACAAGTAAGAAACACAAAATGAAAATAAATTACAAAAAAATCAGTGCTTTTAATTCTCGTGGGACTGTTTGGATGTTGCACTAGAGTTGCATTATGGACTATTGGGGACGATCTGAGAACATCCCTGAGGATGACCCAAAGACATTTCGTCAAAATTTTGATCCTGTGTAGAGAGGATGGCTCCCCAATATGGGTGTGACCTGCGAGGGACGTCGAGTTTCATACGGCAGACCAGTTTAACTCAGAACCACGTAACCTCGTCACTTGCGCTGGCTGATCAAAGTGTTCCTCCATCTGCACACTGACATCTAATGCTTGCTCTTAGTGATCTACTGGAAGCTGTGTCTCATAATAAATTCAGTGTGGGCCAAAAAAAAAATAGAAATAAATCCAACTAAATGGTCCAACTTAGTAAAATACTTCGACAATTCATAAAATTTTAACTGCTGATGTTTTATTGTTCTATTTTATCACCTATGAGGAACAGCTGGTTTGTATATGTGTTCTGTTTCTTAATTGTTAAATTGTAGAATAAAAAATAACTCCTATATCAGAATATAATGGTAGAGCGGGCAACGAAAATATGTAAGATTATGAGCGAACTACAAAGCTCAAACACCTATTTCTCAAAAATACAGTAAAGAAAAAAAAAAAAAGAAAAACAGAATTTTATTTCATTGTTATGAAGGCAACATTTCCCTCAGTTATAGTGAATAAGAATTCCTTTTACAAAACAGTGGGTGAATTATTAAATGGCCGAGACTGCGATACCGGGCAAACATCCTCACTGGTTAATCTAAGATTAATTTCAATTTATAATCTCATTATGAAAGTTAGATCCAAACTTCAATGTATCTACATTAATTTAACCTTTGATCTGACTTATGTAATACAATTTTTAATTAAATCGTTTAAAAGTTAAGTGCAAGGGATTTTGTAAGTTTAACATTTTCAAAGTATTAAACAATTAAAATTAAACTTTTCAAAAATGCAATGAAACAAAATATTAAATTGTTAAGGTTATTGTTCATAAAGTATTAACTAAAAGAAATAGATATTAATTGTTAAGATCTAAATATAGATAAGGGAACTATTTGCGAAATAATCTGCATAATTTGATTTTTGAAAGCGCTAAGTTTAATTTGATAATTTCATTAAGGCAACTTTCTCTGCATACAGATTATTATTTTGATGAGCTTAGGGCAATCAAAATCCTGGCTCTTAGTTAAAACTAATTTAAAATTGATTTAAATTAATTTTGTATCGTAATAACATCCTATAATATTATGCAAATTATTGCTTAAAAATCTAATATAGACAAGCATACTTCATTATAGAAAATACTGAAACGCTAAAGTTTAATTTTAAATACTGCTTTTTATTTCTGGCCTGTCGTTTATTATTTTTTTTAAATATTTGTTTGTGATATATTCTTCAGAATTTTAACCTTTCCGAAAAAAGCATTCAATCTCTAAATATTTTAAATATGTTTCAAAAAATAAAATTTTGTCTGTATTCAAACAGTTGTAAAAAATATTTTTAAAGATAAATAATTTAATATTGTATTTTCCAAATAAAACTCAACCTAGAAAAAGAAAGCAATGGACATCAGAGAAAAAGAAATGCTTCTTGAGCAAAGAACGCAAAAGGAAAAAAAATGTTGAATTTTCGTGATTTGTCAATTATTGGGAAATTAGGAATATATGTCAATTCTTGATTTGTCAATTATTGAGCCAATAAAAGTATATAAAATATTAACCAACATTTGAGGTTTTTTTATCCCTTTTTCAGCTTCAGCCTATAGTTTGGCGATGATGGTCAACTTGTGTACATCCCTACGGAAAATTAATATAGATATATTACCCAATAAATATATTAAACGTCTGTTGGGAAAAAAAGTCCGCAGTTGACAAGTCCGAACTTTGGAAGCCCATAGGCCTTTGGAAATCTCTAAGTGCATGGAAACTGGTTCTCTCTTGTGGAAACCAGCATCACCTTTCAGAAAACATAAATAATGCATATGTAATAGCTTTCCTTTGCTGACACCCTAGACAACATATCTCTTTTTGACGTAGTGCACTTTCCTCGTTCTTCATGGGTTGCGTTTTATTTGGGAAATACTATATTATCTAAAAAATATAATAAAATTTAATATTAAGAAAATGATGAATCAGTAAGCTTTATGTATTTTAACAAAGCGTGCTATGCTCAGAAAATCAAACAAATTATTATTATTTTTAAATAAGCTAGATTTAAAGAAAATATATTGATACTTAGTTTTTCTATTGAAAAATATAATTTGCAATTTTAATAGGTGAAATATAAAATTCGTCGAAAAAGTACAAAGTTGACTGATAGCTTAGAGTCATGAGAAAAAAAAACATTTCATTCGCCGAAGTACCATCCGTATTTTCTGTTCACGTTTTTCGTGCAAGCGACAAGTTGTTCTGGTAAGTGATATGAAACCTCGGCAGACGGGAGCTAATAAAATCCTGGAAAGCTAATTTTACAGGATTGAATTTATTTGAAAAATATCCTATAAATAGATTGTCATTTAAAAAGAAATGATAGTCAGTGATTGCTAGATCTCGTGAGCATGGAAAATAATGATCCCAATTCCTATTTTTGTAATTGTACCATACTCATTTGCTTATATACATTGAAGGGCCTGGGCTAAGGAATTCAAATTATTAGGCATTAAATCAGTCATATATCAAAAATATTAGCCAAATTTAAAACTTTTTAGCCAAAGGAAAATCTTAACAGTATCTTCCCATAGAAAACTTCAAATCAAAATGCAAATTTACCACAAACTGAATTACTTTATGAAATTAAAATCAAGAGTTATCTTACAGTTGGAAAGGAGTAAATGAGCCATGAGTGGGAAAGAGAATGAAAAATTCCGATGTTGTTTTATCGTTTTTGAACAAAAGAAATAGGAATAGGTAGGGATTAACTTTCGTTAATTTCTTAGACTAGAGAAATAACATAGTGATAAACATGAAGAAACATCATGTAATTGTCACGTTACTGTGTATGTATATGAGAAAACATATTCTCTACAGAAAGAGCTGGATGGTGATATGCACCTGGCTACTTCTAAATTCTGTTTTATAGACACAAACTGTATGAAACAATTTTGTCATGTGATATCGCGTGATCCAGCTAAAAAACGTGGTAATCTGTATTTTGGGGTACTTTGTCTCATGCTTACATTATTTGTCATGCTGCATTGCATTGCCCGGATGCTGCGGACCTCCAGAGATGTGGGGGATATTGATTTACGCAGTGGACATGAAAAGCCGTAAACCCGCTTCGCGGGTCGGCTGGCCACCACCCGTGACCAAACTTTTAACAGTTGTGAATATTACTTCTTTAATACACTGTATCTAACTGTTCTTTAATGAATATATTTTTTAATATATTGAGCATTTTGCTAATGTATTAACATAATGCCAATGATTTAAGCCCATGATTACATATTTTATATATTGAAAGAAATACAAAAGACAGGTTTCGGAATTGGCTGACTATGATTATTTAGAGATACAAAATTTTTTGAAAGATCTTTTGTAATTGAAATAAAACACATTTACACAGAAAAGCAATCTATTATGTTTATTAAGTTAAGTTTCTATATTTCCTCTAAAATTAATCTTTAAAATTTTGCTTGACTTTTAGTTTTGCTACTTAGCCCTCACAGTTTCTTCTTCTTATTTTTTTAACAGTTTAAAGTGTGAGAGCATTTTATCACATCTGCAAGTTTTTTTCTGTCATTTGTTGCAATAAGTTTATTCAATTACTTTTCCTAAAACTCAGGTTGGCGATCAGAACGAGGTACTTTTTTAAATCGAAATTTGCATTCAAAATTTGACATAAACAATAGGAAATTGTTCTTTCATCTAATGAATCCTCTTAATTTATAACGTAAATATCACAAGAAGCTTATGTGGTCCTACATTTTGTCTCAATAATCTGAAAATTGACGTAATCTAACTCGAACATAAAAGCAAAATCAATGTTAAAATTAAATAAAACGAGCCAATGAGAACTTTTTTGCTAAAAGAAGAAATTTCTAACACATAACAATTTGAAAATAAGAAAAATGTTACATACAGCAGTTTTGCAATAAGAATTGATTCCTACCCAAGCGTTTTGCATCCTGACAAAATTTGCGCAATCGCCTTTTGTAAACATAACATAAATCGCTAAAAATAAATTATAATTTGTTTATCGCAGTGTTCATGGAAATAACTCTTTGTATTCGTCAACTACGAAAGAAACGAAGCAATTATTTAAAAATGTTCCTAAAAGATTCCGAATGACACACAATGCAGACTAGAAACGAATAGAGAAAATCCCATTTTGCCACAATTACTAAGGACTTAGACGTTAAACAAGCTCGAAACAAATGTTCTAAGTGACAGATAATTCTCTACAATTTTCCTCCAGAAAATGTGATAAATCACTTTTCGTGACACTCGTCCGCTGGTCGGACGGTTAGTTAATAACATGATAAATTAAGGGGGATGAACGCGCCTGATAATGAACCGATTTCGTTACGCGTGTTTCTTAAATTACGCTCCTTAATTAAATATTATTTACTGGCCTAAGCATTCCTTATACTTTCCCATAAGCAACTTTCTTTAAATATTAAGTAAGGCTCTTAAGGGAAAGTCTTGCATTACATTGGAACTCCCTTTAACGGCTTTCTAAATTTAAGTGAAGTCCAATGTCTGCACTCCACTTAAAGTTTTGAGATTTTAAGATGAGGGTGTTAATTATAACTTAATCATGGTAATTATTTTTGATAATGACAATTATTAAATTGTTTGCTGAGTTCAATAGCCAATTTAAGTTGTACATTAGAAATGATATAGAAATAATTGGTTTTTGGGAAATAAAATGAATGAGAATATTCGATAACTTAATCGACCATCTTACTTACCATCCAAATTCTTTACATGGAATGCTGAGTTTTATGGATAGAAATTTGATTGGCACTACTTCTGAGGTATTATTGCAATTTAATTTGATTGATTATTTGTTGGGATTCAGATAAATGTTTGCATTGAAATATCTTGGATTGATATTATAGAACAATTTGATAAACGATGCAAAGGTTGTAAATCTTTGCAAGGGTTTAGAATATCGGATTATCATTTTGACACTCCAAAGGAAGAATAATAAGTAAAATAAAGTAATAAACCCGAAAATCGAGAACCAGGTAATGAAACTTTCATTAAACGGAAAGAAATTTTTTTAATGTAAGCACCGAGAATATTGCACAATACCGAAAATAAATCTTGAAACTAGCAAAGCTCGTGTAAAAGAAGTTTTAAACGCACTTGCAAAATTAGAAGAAAAAAACTCCGAACTAAAATCGTTCATTTTCGAATCTTTTAACGCTTATTCTCCCTAACAAAACAAAAAATGTATGCTTCAAACTATCAGAACATGCCAAAATTTACCATGTTTGGATTCCCCAAAAAATCTCGGTAATTTTTACTGAAACTCTTTAATAATAATTTTGGTTAAATTATCCATAAAAAATTGTTTCATGATAAGTGATAAAATTTGCTAAACATAGTAAAGCTTGGTAATTTTCTCACAACAGCCTATAGCATTGCATAAAAATCATTTATTTAGTTAAAATAATTTTTCAGTTTTATATTTTTAACTAAATGCGTGGTAATAAGAAGAACTTTCATTTCGAAAACCAGAAATTTCGGCAAATTGTTACCATACGAACAGAAAATTACAAAAGGGATAAAAAGGGATAACTTTAAATTCTGTTAGGAAAAAAAGAGAAAAGTATTCCTACATAAAAAGGAGAATGCTAGAGTGTATAGTATATGGAGAGATACTGATCGACACCAAGCTATGTGGAACTAGTTCTTATCTTGTGCTAAAACTGCCTTCATAATTTTAAAATTTTATACGTTAATATATAAGTTAAATATTATTGCGTTAATTTTATCAGGTAACATTTTTTTACCTTATTTTATATATATATATATATATATATATATGTATACTCGTATATTACTCATTAATTTTAATTTTAAGACAGCCACAGACAAGTCAAAGTTGGAATATAAAAATTATGTGAGATATTGTGGAAATAGTTTGAAAAAAGTTTTATTATGATACAGAAATTATAACGTTTAGTTTGATGTATTATTCTCGAGAAAAAGTAAATTAGCACACTTTTGAGGGTGCTAATTGTATAAATGTTTATCTCAATTGCTTAATANGAAGATGTATTGAAAAAGATATAGAGGATTTGAGAATTGGACAGCAGAACTTGCACTCTTTAGAAAAAATGGTACTGCCGAAAAAAAATTAAACAGCAATTGCAGGTTGCAAGATTAACCTGGAAAATAATCTTCGTGAGAAAGGCATGGTCTACTTTGGACTGTCTGACCAATGATAATACGATATCTCAAGATTCTAAAATTTGTATTTATTTGAATAATACGATTCTCTGTGAATGGGAGCGCAAATTGTTTGTTTTGATATTCCAAAAACAGCAAATCAATTTAAAAATGATCATGGAAATATATTTTCAGCAAATCCTTATGTTATATAATTATTTTTTTCATAATTAAATGTTATCCTTTGCCCATATAAATGGAATCATAAACTAAGTGAAACACAGGGTTAATTAAGATCCCTTAAAAAAGTACCTAACAAAAATTATAAAATTACCTTATAAAAGTAATTTAAATTTGAAAGTAACATTGCAGGAGTTTTCATAACGTATATTATCCCTAACATAAAAATTATTGGTTTGAGGTCATCTACACTGAAACACAAATTGATAATGGTCAAATTCTTAACAGCTACATGATAGTTTTTAGCAGCACTTTTCAATAAAAATAAGTCTTTCTGAAATGCTGTTTTGCAGATACAAACTTTCAGCCGGTACAATCGAAATTTCAAATATACACTTAAACGTTTCAATCAACAGTAATTCTCGAATTCATCTTTTTTTATTATTTTATACCACAGCTTCTAAGAAAATCTAGAGCGCAAAGGAATTTGATGGTTTAGGTATCTAATCAATCATTTTACGGCTATAGCTCTTATCTATTCATGAAACGAGCGATTTTCTTTGTCTTACACCCTAAATTCTGATTATCTCAGTTATGTCGATCAAACTAGATAACTGGAACTTCATGGCTTTCAAAGGATTACAGTTTCTTCTCAACTTGTCATTTAATATTAGAACCTTCTTGCATACAATGCAATTCTTTTTTGCGTGTAAGTTCTATGAGTTGGTAAGTGTAACATTGCGAATATGTTTTTCGTTGTATTTTTTCCGTTTTAAAGTTCGGAATTTACTGGCGGTTCATTACTAAATACGTAATTCTAATGATATTTACAAATTTCATGTATCAAATTAGAGTTGCTCATTTATTTAATTTTATTCTTTTGTTTATAAAAATGCAACTGTTTTTCCCAAATCAATCTCTTGTTTTCGCACTTCGTAAATAATTTTAAACCACTTGGTGCAAAATTTTAGAATTTTTGCAGAAAATCGAGTTGAAAAAGTTAGGGATTATGAGTTAATAGTCAATCGAGGTAAAGAAAAACGAAAACTCTGTTGAACTCTGTTGTCTAATTAGCAGAGAAAGTGGGATAAAAAATATCAAAACTAGTTTGATTTTTTGTTGAAACTTGGAAGTGTTTCTACTAATTACTATTAAGCTTCCAACTGTTTCTTAAGGAAACTAAACAGGTTTTGAATTTTTCAGTTGTATCTTCCATAATAGATTAGATTTACTCAAATTCTATGTTTTTTAATCATATAAATATTATCTCTCTCTTTATATTAGCAAGGTTATTATACATATATTAGCAAGGTCTTACGTAATATACATATATGGACATATATAATAGCAAGGGCATATATAAATGACTGTCAAGTAAAACAGATATTGGACTGTTGTTAGCTTTTATTGATAGATCACTATTACTATTTACAATTTTATTAATGAATGGACACTTCTCGGTGTCCCTTAATTATTATTATTTTTTACGGTAGGCACTAGACTCTTGTTCTTTACCTTGGAAGATGCCGGAAGTGTTGCTTATTTAACGTTACCAGTGAGCACCTGTGAACGTAAGTCACAGAGGCGAGCAGCAGTACCCACGCCACACTGCCACAGATACCCGTTAATAGGGTGGGCCACATTCACTCATCACACAATAGAGAACAACACGCAGAGAGAAACATCTATGCCCTGAGCGGATTCGAACCCGCAACCATTGGCTTCACAGTCAGGTACGCTGACCGCTCAGCCACCTGACCGGTACCTTAATTAAAGAAAATAGTGTGAGCAGAAAATAGCAGTGTCCCTTAATTATAGAAAATATTGTTTTAAATATTTTACGGTATATTTTTAAAAAGCTAAATTTTATGTAATTAATTTTTGTAAAAGTTTTACTAAGATTTTAAAGTTATTACGTGTGTGATTTCATACACACTTACTTTTAATTGAAAACATTCTGAGATAGATTTTATTTTAAACGGAATTCATCTAACGGAACAAAATATCTCAACGTTTACTTTTTTCTGCACTTATTTAAACTATGGCTAAAATAGTCAGCGTAAAATTTTATTTTGGAAAAGTACATTAGTAGAGATATAAGAAATTTAGCAATTTAACGAAACAGCACTTGATAAATGTTACAAATTTTTTTTCACAATAGTTGGCGTTTTCAGTTTTACGTACTTCTGAGTTAAAATCCTTGATAAAAGAAAAAAAATTCACAATGTGACGTATTTTTGAAAATCTGATATTCGAATATGATATGATGATGCAATTGATGATGCAATTATGATGCATGATGCATGTTATGATGATGCAATTTTTCAACGAAAGACTGAAAAGGTAAACATTATAATACTACTTTTTTTGTTTAAACATATATAACAGAGTTTATTGTTAATTTATAGAGTCTGCGAGTGTTATGAGCTATGAGTAATTTAGTAAAGAAAATTATGTTACAGTGTGATTTAGTCAAAGTAAATTATTGAGAATGCTATTCAAACATTTTTTTTACTTATTTAATAGATGCTAATCTTATACACACAACTTCAAAGGTTATATTTCACTTATGAAGTAAATAATCATTTATAGTAATATGTGATTCTTAAAAAAGTATTAATATAAAATAAAATCTATTTCCAACAGAAAAATTTTGTTTCTATTGTTTTCCAGGTTTATCAAGTATATATTTATTTTAATACGATAAAAAATTATTATTTATTTTAAACATCTTAACAATATTTAAAAATGCATTAATTATTATTTTATTACCAGTGTTTTAAAATGTAATAAAATATTCCATTCAGATCATAGTTTGTCCTTCAAAGCCACTGAAGGACTTAATTGTTTACAAACAAATTATTAGCATAAATTTAGAAAACGAAACTATGTGAGAAATATAAATAAAAGAACTAGTTAATTATTATGAATGGTGAGAAAAATCCCGTATTTATTTTGCTATTCAGAAAAAACTGAAATTATTGTTATTGTATGTTCAATCAGCAGTACTTATCAATGTAAATTTTAATAAGTGTTCTGAATATCAATATTTTGTAAATAAATTTAAATAATCAAATCTCTAGTATCTGTTTGTCACACTATGTTTACCATCTTCTTTTTCTCCAATATTTATACGTAAATTGTTAGAGTATTAAAAGCAAAATTTACTTATTAATTAGAATCTAATGCCTCGCAATTACTAATTGTTAATACAGCGCTAATCATAGATTTTGAAACTTCATTTTGAATTAATTAGAAAATTATATTTAGTTATTGGATTTCATTTCTACCTTTAGTGAATCAAATTCTCTACATCTAAACACTTATTTTCTGTGCTGAATTATAATATTTAGTTCTTTATTTTTTATTTTTCGTATAATTACTTTTAATAACATAATTTCCTTTCTTTGTTCGTGTTATAATATATTAATCTTACTCTCTTAAAATGAACGAGTGAAAATAACTCAACTTGAGTGCTATTTAACTCTTTCATTTAGAAAAAACCGGCCTTCTCATCTTGAGTTAAAATCACTCAAGTGAAAGAGTTATATGAAAATAGCTCAATTTGAGTGAAAAAAATTTCACTCAAACTTGAGTTATTTTCACTCGTGTTTGAGTGATTTTCAGTACTTCAGTTTGTAAATTGCAGTCAAAATTTTTACTATTAATATACAAAATGTTTGTATTTAGTGGTGCCATCTATCGTAAGCGATAGAAAATACTATAGTTTTTGTTTAAAAAAATTTCTTTTGAGAGGAAAGCCTTAGACAGGACTTTTTTTCATCTTAACTTTTGTTGAATTTGAATATCGAATTAGATAGCATAGTACTTGTGAAGGTTTTCGCTGTGAGCATGTCGACACTGTGATTCGAACTCGCTTCCCGTCTGTTGTGAGATTCACCGATTAACCCTCTCGGCTACAGTCCTGTGACAAGACGGCTACAAGGAACTAATTAATTTCATGAGCTGGGTCTTGTTGGCGAGGATAAAGCTTTTATTTGTTAAATCAAATAAGGTGAAAACACAGTTAAAAAATTTTTTCAGAGTTAACAGTTTGAATAGCAGCATTTTATGGTTATCCAATTGTTTTGATTGTATACGGTAAAACAACAATTAAATGAATTATTTTTTATTAATTTTATTTTTTATTTATTTTTTATAAACTTATTTTTTTAGGAAAAATTCCTAACCACTGTAGATTTGAGTTTTTTTTCCTTCTCCCATGTTTCTTCATTTTTCTTTTAAGTTTAATTTTTAAAAGTAAGGAGCTCTAAACGAATTTTTAAGGAAAGAAGTTTTATAAATATTATGCTCATTTAGGTTCAATTTAAAATACTATGAGTTACTTTTTTTCGAACAAGTTTATTCGTTTAATTTATAAAGCTTTATTTTCAAGCAATAAAAAAGGTATATTGTTTTAAATTGCCTAAATTTTTTTAAGACAAATTACTGAAACTAAGTGAAATTTATAAATTTTTGAAAAAGACGTTTGAAGCTAAAAAATCTGGATTAAATACCCTTTTTCAAAATCAATTTTGCAATCTCCTTTGATATAAATTTGTTTAAAATCCAAACTATATATTTGTTTCGATTAGAAAGAAATAAGTATAATTTTTGTTCTGCAATAATCCTAGCTTAGTATGAATTTGAATAAAAAAATTAACTAATTAACATTAACTACTTGACTTTACTTTAATATTGTTTTTACCATAAACTTTGCTNTGAATCAATTTCTCTACATTTAAACACTTATTTTCTGTGCTGAATTATAAAATTTAGTTCTTTATATTTTATTTTTCGTATAATTACTTTTAATAACATAATTCCCTTTCTTTGTTCGTGTTATAATATATTAATCTTATGGAGAAGAGTTTTCAATGAGCAAATTAACATATTATTTCTCTTCATTGTATATTAGATTAATTTTCCTGAGTTTAATTACCCGAAAGATACATTGTATTAATATAATTCTCATCTAAATATCTGTAAAACATAATTTTAAACTATTTAGAACTCATTATATTTCTTTTATAACAATGCTATTACTTTATAACAAAATATCCCCAATTCTTTTATTTTCGGTTTATTAGGAATATACTGATGAAAAAGTAATTTCATTTCTATAATTGCATTCGTCCTTTTTTTCTCAACCTTTTGTTGGAAGATTTGAAGTCGATTTAATAGAAAAAAAACTGTTTACCTGCTAATAGTTATTTGAGTGGAAAGAAACCAGGTGAATTATTAGCAGAATTCAATCTAAGGACAAGTATTTTTAGGAACAACGCTTTCGGCAATTACCGTTCATAATCATTTGTTGTCTAAAAAAAGAGGAACTGTCACTTTGTTTGAGACAAACCGATCAACAACGAGAACTAGCACTCAAAAAGTCTAACCCTAGAGACTCCTGCAGAGAACATGGACGGAGCTAAAATAATTGATGAACATTGCTCCCTAGAAGCCCCCTGGGGATATATCATCAAAAGTTCTTTGATGACAGACATTAAAAGAACACCTTAGGGCATCACCCATTTCGTGAACAATTTCTGTACGTTAAGGAAAACTGAAATGGAGAACTTTATGATTTTATTAAAACGAAGATGGTTATAGTTTGATGGTGTACGTAAAAGGTCTTGAAAATTATATTTAATTCAAATCTCTAATGTGTAAAACACTAATGAATATATTATGATCAAAAAATGAAATATCGTCAGCAATTTCTGCACGTAAAGGAAATTTGAAATGTAGAAATTTAAGATTTTATTAAAAGAAGATTTTTATAGTTTGAGGGTGTTTAAATAAGTTTGAAATTGAAATCATTGTTATGTAAAACACTAATTTATATACACCGAAGATCCATTATATTATGACCACCCTGCTAATAATACTTAGGACCACCTTTAGCCCTCAAAACTGCTATCACCCGCCGTGGCATTGATTCCACAAGGTGCTGATAGGTAGTCTGAGGTGTCTAGGACCAAGCGCTCACCAACAGGTCCTGCAATTCCCTCCCATTCCGAGGGGGTAGCGTGGCAGCACGAATTTGATTTTCCAAGAAGGACCACAAATGCTCTATTGGATTACGGTCAGGTGAATTTGGGGGTCAAGACATGACTTGAAAGTCACTGGAATGTTTCTCGATCCAATCCATGACGATTCGACCCTTATGACATGGTGCATTATCCTGTTGGTAAACACCATCCCCCGAATAAAAAAACTGTTGCCATGAATGGGTGAACCTGGTCTCTGCAACCATGTTCAAGTAGCTTACAGTCGTCAGGGAATTTTCTATGAGGATTATGGGTCCTAATGTGCCCCATGAAAACATTGTTCCTGGGCGAGAAACCATGAAAACCAGGGTGAACCATTGTTATAGATGGAGGGTGGTCATAATGTAATGGCTCTTCAGTGTATAGTCTACGTTTGTATAGTCTGTCTATGAAAAAAAAACTCCCCTTGCCTTTGGAGCAGTGGCGGTGACTATGGTTACAAGATTTAACAATTTCATGTAGGGATGTAGGGTCAATATTTACGACAGGTTTGACTCAACTATAACTCGGTTTGGCGAGAGAAAGGGAGTCATGGGAGAGAGAAGCTCCCCTCTTTGAAATGCGTCATTTTTTTTCCATATTAGCAGACGGCCTTAAACTTTGTGGTGAGGGGAGTTTCTTCTGCAGACTAACTATATATTATAACTCAATTGATGAATATTGTGAAAAAATTTTGGACTTTAATGAAAAATTAAAGGGAGAACTCAATGATTTAATGAAAAGGGGATTGCTAGACATTGTAAAAAGAATTCCTGAAAAATTACGGTTAAAGGTACCGGTACCTAGGCTTCAGTACTTTTCACAGTAAAATTCATTTTTGAATCAGGAATATTGTGAAAAATTTTTGTACGTTAATGGAAAACTAAAGAGAGTGATTTTTTTTTCTGAAACAGTACTGGCATTCATCTAGAGTACCGGTACTTCATCATAAGTTTCAGACTTTTTTTACAATGTACACTGGTAGTGTATGGAAAATATTAAAATACAATTTTAAATTGAAATCTACAATACAAAAAAAAAGCAAATACAAATGCGTATGCCTGTACATAATTACCAAACAGATAAAATTTCGCTTTGTCGCTGGCAATAAAGAACTGAAAACTGAAGCGAACAGTCATGAACATGAAAAAGAAAATTACATCTAATATGTCTTTATTTAAGCGAACAATTTTTCCATATAAATATGCCTTGAAATAAGCAAAGAGGTCTAATTTGTTTACATCTTTTTAGGGAGAGATCCTTTAATTTAGCCTTTATTCAAATTCCTGACTTTTTTCTTCATCTTTCTTAATTTTAGGAATACCACATTTTAAAGAAGTGTATGTTGATTTCCGTCGCTCAATTATCAAACTTTTAATCAAATATTAAGTAAAAATGTTGTTCAAATTATATTTTATCTGCATTTTCGTATCTCTTTCTTTGGTTTTGATGGGTTTCATTTATCAATGAATCATGATTATTACCGAAAATTTTTAAATGATGTGCTAAAGCAAATTTTGGATAAGTAATTTTGGATATAAACATGTTTTTTTGTACAAAAAATATCAATGTTTTGTATATACAATTTAATGTTTATCAATGCTTTGATATGCGTTTTCTTGCCCTTTTCTTTGGTTTTGAAGGATTTTATTTTCTCTTAATCATTATTATGAATGCAATATTTAAAATGGTAACTCATTACAAATTCTAGAAATATATTTTTACATACAAATATTTTATTTTGTTCCTGCCATTACAATATAGACACATTAAATTATTGCAATATATTAAATTATATTGTCATTTGAGCTTATGAACTCAAAAATTATTAATCTGTTATATTCTGGACTGATGAACATCGCTCCCTAGAAGCCACATGAATAAATATAAAACGTTCTTTAATTATAGGCCCTAAAAAGCACCACGCACTTTTTGAACTAGTTTTTCTTTAAACTACTGTAAACATATTTTATTTTCACCTTCAATGTATGAACATTAATTTTGATGGTTATGATTCATCAAACATTATGTTTTCCCCGTTCTTTCTTTTACGTTTTCTTTTTCTTTTTTCTGAAATTGATTATAACTATTTTTTTAAAAATGCCATTTTACCTTAAAAAATTAAAATATTTCTTTTGAAGAAAAAATAGCAAGAAAATTGTCGTTTGGTATCTTCGTATGTCAATAAAATCGTTTATTTTATTTTTGACTTTAAAGCATATTGTGGCAAAATTACTCATTAAAAAGACTGATTATTAAGACTAATTAATAAGGAATCTTATTTAAAGAAAATCATTAATTGAAAAGAAAAAATTTAACAATATTATATTGATAAGTAAATGAATTGAATGAAATGAAATGAAAGAAAAATTAAGTTAAAAATATCCTATAAAGGAAATAAAATTTAAATGTCTTACTTAAAAAATAACAAAGAAAAAAGAACAATAAATAAATTTGTTACTGTTTTATATTTAATTAAATTATCTTCTGAAGTATTTGTAAAAAAAAGTATTAAAACTAACTTTAGTATAAAATAATTTGATGATAAGTAATTATTTGTGAGTGTATTTGGGGAAAAAAAGTTCAATACATCTTGAAAATTAACGCTTGAAAGAATTTATGCTATAAATTTTGTTCTTTAAAAGAATAATTTTCGAATGTAAAGGTAAATATAAAAAAAAATGTTTCAAGTAGTTTAAGCTATAATTCTTTTTTCTGTCGTAGATTTTTTTTACGAGTAATGGCAATGCTTTTGGCATTTTAAAGAAATTTTAAAACAAAAATCGGATATCACTTATAAATTTATTATTTGAAACAATCCAGAGTTCAGAAATTGTAAAATATTATGTTATTTTTTGATTGTATATTTATCAGAATATGAGTAATTTTACAAATGCTTTTATTTTATTATTTGGCAAACTAATACAGAAAAAAATAATTGCTTCGCAGAGAATATATGTTAAATATTATTAATTTTATTCTTTTTGATATTGTTCATATATTACTTAATGCATTAGGCGAAATATATATATATATATATATATATATATATATATATATATGTAACTTCTTTCCCTTTTATATATATATATATATATATATATATATATATATATATATATATATATATATATATATATATATATATATATATATATATATATATATATATATATATATATATATATATATATATATATATATATATATATATATATATATATATATATATATATATATATATATATATATATATATATATATATATATATATATATATATATATATATATATATATATATATATATATATATATATATATATATATATATATATATATATATATATATATATATATATATATATATATATATATATATATATATATATATATATATATATATATATATATATATATATATATATATATATATATATATATATATATATATATATATATATATATATATATATATATATATATATATATATATATATATATATATATATATATATATATATATATATATATATATATATATATATATATATATATATATATATATATATATATATATATATATATATATATATATATATATATATATATATATATATATATATATATATATATATATATATATATATATATATATATATATATATATATATATATATATATATATATATATATATATATATATATATATATATATATATATATATATATATATATATATATATATATATATATATATATATATATATATATATATATATATATATATATATATATATATATATATATATATATATATATATATATATATATATATATATATATATATATATATATATATATATATATATATATATATATATATATATATATATATATATATATATATATATATATATATATATATATATATATATATATATATATATATATATATATATATATATATATATATATATATATATATATATATATATATATATATATATATATATATATATATATATATATATATATATATATATATATATATATATATATATATATATATATATATATATATATATATATATATATATATATATATATATATATATATATATATATATATATATATATATATATATATATATATATATATATATATATATATATATATATATATATATATATATATATATATATATATATATATATATATATATATATATATATATATATATATATATATATATATATATATATATATATATATATATATATATATATATATATATATATATATATATATATATATATATATATATATATATATATATATATATATATATATATATATATATATATATATATATATATATATATATATATATATATATATATATATATATATATATATATATATATATATATATATATATATATATATATATATATATATATATATATATATATATATATATATATATATATATATATATATATATATATATATATATATATATATATATATATATATATATATATATATATATATATATATATATATATATATATATATATATATATATATATATATATATATATATATATATATATATATATATATATATATATATATATATATATATATATATATATATATATATATATATATATATATATATATATATATATATATATATATATATATATATATATATATATATATATATATATATATATATATATATATATATATATATATATATATATATATATATATATATATATATATATATATATATATATATATATATATATATATATATATATATATATATATATATATATATATATATATATATATATATATATATATATATATATATATATATATATATATATATATATATATATATATATATATATATATATATATATATATATATATATATATATATATATATATATATATATATATATATATATATATATANCCCATTTCCATTCTGTTAGCATACCTAAAGGTAAAGAGAATCTATTTGATATCTTTAAACAAAAACTATTGAGATCATTAAGAAAGTATTTTAGAATCTTATTGATTGATATATGGTAAATGGGTCTAAATTTTGTGCCTTTTATCATTAAATTCCTAAGTTCCAAGCTTTCTATAATATTTAAATTACCAGTAATAATATGTTTATGATGTTTATTGTTTTCTTAACTAAACTTATTGCTTTTCTTAACTGTCTTCATGTTTTCTTGTTTTTATTTATTTATTATATATAAATATATATATATATATATATACATTATTTTTTTATTTATTTTTTATAAGTGATCCAATTCAGAAGAGTGCGAGGTTTCAAGCTGACTCAAAATATTCTCATCGATATTCGAATACTGGGTTAGAATCCCCTTGCCGTCGGACTAACTGTGACATAACTGAGACATTAGTTCCTTCAAAAAGTTCCTCATGGAGACTAATGCTTGATCCAGGTGTTCTCTTGTTTTCTGGGTTGGGTGCAAAATTACACTTCTACGGAGTTAAACATTGAATGTTTTGCTAGAAATGCCTAACTTTCCCCAACATCAGAATCTTCGCACTAAGTTGTTGTTAGTTATAAAGATAATGAAACAGCATCAACCAAAAACTGCATTTTGTTTTTTTGTCTTCTTCAAATATGCTAAATATGTAAAATCTTATGTAATGATATAGCAAAGCAATGTTTCAGTTTACCTGCCGATTTCCTTATATTATACGCTTCAAAAACATACAAACAAAACATTTGTTGCTCATACAAACTAAAAAAAAAAAATGCTTGAAATTATTTAACGTTTAAGAAGATGAGAGTAAAAGAGATGATATATGTGTAACTCTATATGGAATATTCTTCTTCTAAACGTTGTTGAGATCGCAAGAATTGTTTAAAACTGGATTGAAGTTTATCTGCGATGGTAAATATACAAAAATTAAAATTCTAAAATTACACTGTACGAAATATTCTTCTTCTAAATGGTTAACTTCCTTATTATATAGATCGCACCGGACATAATGCATAGAATACTCATTATTCAAATTTTGAGATCATACAAAATTGTTAAGACTGGATTGAAGTTTAACTGCGATAGTAAATATGCAAAAATAATCGCCAAAAATACTCTATATCGAATATTACTCTTTTAAACGGTAAAATTCTTAATTATATAGATATAATGCTTTTTTAGCAGATTTTTAATTTTTTGAGATCATAAAAAGTCCTTAAAACTGGATTAAAGTTTAACAACAAAAGTTTTACTCCGAAAGTAAGTACGTAAAAATGATCGAAAAAAGTATGTATTGGATATCATTCTTGTCAAGATTTCGTAAAATTTTATGTCCTCTGTTTGAGACTAAATCGCTTTTAATTATCTATCTTTGATATCGTTGTTCTCTCAAACATTTAAAAGGTGACATGCATATTTTCCCGCGTGAAATTGAAACTAAATCTTTCAAAAAATATCAATGGATCAATTGATTTAAATTTTTTATTACATAATCCTTTATAAATATATTTTTTAGCTATCGTACCAGTGCAAAACTCAATACTTATAATTCATAAATCTGATTATTTTCATAACATTTCAGAAAAAAAGGGCAATGTGGCTTGATTTATATATAAATTTGTCATTAAAAACCTTCTTTAAATTTAATTTCAATGTTTGCCTAGAGAAAATGCATAATGTAACATGTTAACTAAACAATGTTTATCGCACTTTTTTTATGAATAAACCAGTACATTATCATAATTATTGTTTTCTGGTATCGTAATAAATAAAATTTACATTTCTCTCATTTATTTTAATTCAATGCAATTTGCATAGCGTATTGTATTTTTTTGGCTAATATAACCGCAAAAATGTTTTATAGACAAAACCATTAGAATCAGAAAACTAGCTTTGTTTAGTTGTTTCAGAATTAAGATATTGTGAATCTGTTTTAAAGTGAACTTGTGAATCTGCTTGAAACTGTTTTAACAAAAATTTAATTTGAACTACTCCACCACCATATTTAGAGACTACAGTTTCAATCTATGATCAATCAACCAATTACTGATCTTCTGCGAACTATCTGATGTTCTTGCATTTCAATACACTCCTGGTGTTTATTTAGACGACCTTGAGTTCACTTTCTTATTCATTTGATGTCACAAGAACATCAATTCAACTTCTAGCAATGTGACCTTTCCGTTTCTATTTTAGACCTTTGTTTTTCTTAATGATATTGAAAACCTTTGCTTGCTGTCTTGTCCGTGCCCTGTTAGAAGTTTCGCAAAAAAATGGCTAAAAAACCATTAATTCAATTGTTATTTCATCATATGTAAGCAAAGCAGTCAAACAAACATAAATAAGATAGTATTCAAACTATTAACTGCAAGAAAAACCATTTATTAACTCTTTTCTCTAATACGGTTAATCAACCAGAATTTTACCGTGCCAACTAGGTCAACCAAATGAAGCCACTTAATTCTTTGCAGATGGGTACACATTGTAGTCGAGAGAGCTAATCTGTCAATTTCATGACCGACAGAGCGGTGGTTTGAGTCCCGGCGTTAATACCACAATATTTCTTTCATTCTCAACAATTTATGAAGCGTTTCTAGTGCCCTGCATTCACCAATTTGCGACCCAGGATTATTAAAATACGATATTGTCATTCACGCTTAGAGGGCAGCAGCATAAAGCTTCTAAACTATATCCATTATTCAGCTAACTTTCTTTTTACGTTTTTGAAGCATTGCTAAATGTAAATGGTTAAAAAGTCGAATAGTACTGTATTCATGGTTTTTTAACCATACTAGTTGTAAATGGTTTCAAAACGGTAAAGGTATAAAATGTTTTTACCGTAAACTTTACGGTTAATTTGATGGAAAAACTGCTGGTGGTTATTGTATCATTATTTTAGAATGAAAATTCTAACAATGTAGTATTGCCCGAATAGTCGGCCCATATCTCATACTTTTTCAAAAACATTTTCCAAAAACTACTTTATATCTGCTAGGGAAAGTCCTAGTCTCGGCTGTAAAAGTTTTTTTTGCTTAATGGCGGGAACTTTGGTCTATTTCCCATTGGCCTCAGAAATGCCAGAATTGCTTCGCTCTTATCGTTACCCAGTGAGCACCTATGGCTAAGCCACTGCGGTGGAGTAGCGTCGTCCACGTCATACAACCACAAACACGTTTATAGGGCGGGTTACATTCACACACAATCGCACAGAAGAGAGGACATAGAACACGCACAGAGAGAAAGAAACGTCCATGCCCTGAGCGGGATTCGAACCCGCAACCATCGGCTCCGCAGTCAGGCACGCTAACCACTCGGCCACTTTGTCGGCTCAGCTGTAAAAGTAAGGGCGGGTAATATTCAGTAACTGAAAATTTTTCGATTCTGAGAAAGAGGTATCTTACTCTTTAGTATGATGTAATCTTTGTTCAAAACAATTTAAATCGTTGCAAGCATTGTTGATTCTTTTTATAAATATATGCACTTTTTTATTTTCAATCCATTATTTTGATTTCCTAATATGAGAAATAAGCACCACACATAACTTTTGCATGTGGATTTTAAAACACAATGAAATATTGGTTTTTGATAAATCATCACTTTTACTTTAAACCAACTGCAGAATAAATTTAAATATTTCCAATGAATTAAAACTTTCCTTAAACGAGTATGTTAAATTCGCGACAATCTTTCCTTTATATCTTACGAGGGTTTGATGTTATATTTAGATAAATAGCGAATGAAATTTACGAAATAAAGCCTCCCAACTATTAGAGAAATAGTATCCTTGAGCTTTAACAAGCCCTTACATATAAATGTCACTACCACATGACAAATACTTCGTAAATTAAAGCGGCAAATTCAAGGCCACTACTTATGTTCAGAGTTACTACACAATAGATTGCAATTCCTATTTCGAGAGAATTCTGATATCCCTTCCATATTATTCAATAATTAGCAAGAACAGCAAGTGGAGCAAGTGATTCCCCCTCCAAGGGCCGAGTATTAAATCGAGAGGTAGTTAGGGTTAGATATGTATGTTTCTCGAACTCTGGGTTTGGTGGTCGAGGGTAGAGGGAGAATATTCGACCTTATTCGAGCTTGGATCGAAGCTTTGTATTCATTTGTGACGTGTTGTTGCTTCTGGGGAGAAATATTTTGGGAAAGTTTGTTTCGAATTCAAACAGATGACATTAAATTGGCACTCATCGCTCCTTTTTAGAACTTTTATATTAAACAATGCATTTAATACGTACGCATTGGTTTTGTTAATTACACAGAGAAAAAAAGTATTGTAATATCCACAAGAATGTGGTAAAACTAACTGTGTTTCTGGATCTATGGGAACACTAAACAGCACTGTAATTTTTACCGAAGCACTTTGTCAAAGACTTTTACCAAAATTAACAATAAAATACTGTTTTATTGGCATGGTTTTTGGTAATTAATGTGGTAAAATTTGGAAACTTTATCCTGATATTTTAGAACATCGTGGTTTCCAAAATATGTTGGTTCCGTGGTACTTTAGGGTTCTATGAAAATATTACAGAAGATCATAGAGTTACGAATTCTCTCTTTTTAAACTAGCAATGATTTTAAGAGAGTAATTATTTTTAATGAACGTGAAATTAGATTTATCGAATTTTAAAATCTGCAATTACATTGATACTCAATCAATAACCAATTATTTGTTTAATATTTTGGTTATTTTTAAGAAAATATTTAAGTAAGATGCCAGAAAATAAAGAAAATGCGAAAAAAATGCATGTTTTGTCTTATATAATTGAATACATTTTGAAAAGGGTTTATTGAAAAAAAAATTGCATTTGTATTTCTCCTCGAGCTTCTTCATTCAAAAATTTCATTTTGGTGAATTTTGTAATTTGAATTTTCCTGATAAAAATTTCTGAACATTTATAAAATTTCATTTTCATTCATTTTCATTCATTTCATTTTCATTCAACATTTATAAAATTTCATTTTCTTCAACGGAAAAACTAAAATCCAACGTTTGTGAGCACACAAACCAAAACAAATGCAGGACTACACAAGATGCTGCTGTAGCCCTGCGAATTTAACTGACAGACAAAAAAAAAACAATTTAAAAAAGTATTATTGATAAAAAAAGAAACTTATATTCAAATTTTTTCAAAATAATTAGTATCCCTTCTTTGGTCAAGTTGCTTACAACTGTCTTTTTTATAAAATCGAGCTTTCTTTAAAATTACTGCGATCACAATTATAGTCCCACAAGCGAAAAGAATTGGAAACTGTTACCTTAGAGGACTGAATCCTGAAAGATTCTCCACGGAACCCTGGTGCTCCGTGGTAAAGTCTGACAGATTCCGAGTCTCGAGACTATTTTTACTCGATGGTACTTGAAGACTCTAATAAAACTTCCGTCCAAGTTCCATCCAAGTACAAAAAAATGTTTAAAACTTTTACGGCTATGTGTTACTATTCTTTAAATCTTATAAAAACGATAAATTAAAAAAATCCATAAATAACTTACTAAAGATTCCTTATTGCTTAATATAAGTAAATCAGCTAATAATGAAGAAAATAGTGAGTTTCAAAAAAGAAAAAAAAATATTGCTCATTTAACGACAAATTATGAGAGACTAACTAGTTTATGTCAATGAGAACAAGTTAAATTATCATCAAAACTAGTTTCATTTGTAATAGTTTATGAACACAAAAACATTTTAGACAATGCGCAATCCAAACTTGAGGATTAATTTAAATATGTATTAGAATATTTAACTTTATCCAATAAGAGTAATTTTCTTAATTGGATTAATACTATAAAATAGAATATTACTTCAAAATATTATTCAATTTGTTCCGTTAAACGTTGTTACAAAATATGCAATATGAATTTAAATATTTTTACATGATGGAATACAGTATATTTTGTTGTTGTTATTCATTATCCTGCAGTTGTCTGACGGAGTCAGACAAGATCTAATAGGTTTTTGAGGTTCAACAACCTATTGGATCTTGTCTGACTCTGTCAGACGATTGGAGGATAAGGAACAACAACAGCAACAACAACAAAGTATACTGTATTCCACCATGTAAAATATTTAAATTCATAATAGCTTACGTAGTATTCAAGAATATTATTGGTCACTAGACTAAATGAACCTATTATACGTTTGCCTTGCTATCTTAATTTAATAAATTGGGTTTATATGTTTGAATTTTCAACGATAGGACAACTATCGTGTATGATGAATAGAAGACATTTACTAAATTATTTCTATAAGCTTTACGCATATTTTACTATGCAACATGAAATGCTTAATTATTAAATTAAGTAAGGTTTTTAATTAGTAGACTAACTTATTTATGTCTCTAAAAGCAAGCTAAGTTTTCAACATGTCTAATTTCAAGAATAATTTTTTATGTCTACTAATATTATTTTTGACAGTGTGAATTCATGAACCCTTAATTTAAATGTTTTTTAGAATATTTAACTTTATCCAATACGAGTTACTTTCTTAATGTTTGTTAAGAGTATAAAATAGAATATTACTTCAAAATATTATACAATTTATTCTGTTAACTTTTGTTATTATTATAAGTACTGTACTTGTCATTAAACTAAAAATAGTTTTGTCACTAGTCTAAATCAACAAATTCTACGTTTGTCTTGCTATCTTATTGACTTATAATAGAATCTTCAACAAGACTATTAGCGTGCATAATGAATAAAAGACGTTTTGAATTTTTACTAAATTATTTCTATAATCATTATGCCAACTTTACTATGATACAAAAAGGATTTAACTATTAAATTAGATAAGTATTTTAATTATTTACAGGTTTTATGTCTCTGAAAAAAAGTTAAGTAATAAGCTAAACTAGTTTCAAGGGTAATGGTTTGTGACTACCGAAAATATTTTAGACAATGTGAATTCCTTACTTTTGAATCCTTAATTTAAATGTTTATTAGAATATAACTTTATCCAATACGAGTTATTTCTTAATTGGATTAAAAGTATAAAAAGAAAATTACTTCAAAATATTATCCAATTTATTTTGTTAAGCATTTTTATCAAATATAATGCATTTTGTTAAGTTTAAACATTTAAATAGATTGATAATAATCCAAAACAATTTTTGTCAATCGACTAAATGAACGAATTCTACGTTTGCCCTGCCATCCTAATTTCAGAAATTGGATTAGATATTTATATTAGAATCTTCAAAAGACAAGACTACTAACGTGTATGACGAATAGAAGACTCTTTACTAAATTATTTCTATAAGCTATATGCAAATTTTATTACGCAACATAAAAGGATTTAATTATTAAAAAAGAAAAACTGCTGCAGAACTATAACAAAAATAAACATTTCGAGGAAAAATATCTGCAAGTTCCATTTACGATATTTAACTTTATCCGATAAGAGTTATTTACTTAATCCGGTTTAAAGTATAATGAGAATATTACTGTCTTCCATAAGGATTATTTGAGCCATCAAGAGAGAATTTTTCAAACAAGGGAGCCATCTGAAAATGACTGCGGCGTAAAGTTAATTGTGAATTACATTTTTTTTTCACTTTTCTGTTTGCGCTTTCACTTAAAGATTTAATCAATATTTCCACGGCAAAGTGCTTTCTGTGGATGGAATTATTCATCCAGAAACGTCCGTTATACTTATTTTTAAACAAAATATTAGAAAAGGAAATGATTGAAAATTTTTGCCTCTTGCATGAATATAAAATGAACTAAAATTTGAGTTAGCACAAATGCTAAAATATTTAAATATTGATATTTTACTAAGCCCAGTGTTGCCTAATATTTTTAGTTTGCTCAGAAGCAAAATTAATTTCCTATTCTTCATATGTTACAACATTTAGGCTTAGCAACAGTAAGCTCAGTAAAGTATCAATATTTAAATAATTTAGCATTTGTGCTAACTCATATTTTAGTTCATTTTAAATTCATACATGAGGCTAAAGTTTAATTTTGAGTTCGTGCTAACTCAAAGTTTGTTAACAGTTAACTCAGCGAAATTACTCTATTTAAATAGTTTAACTTTCTTGCTAAATTATAGTTCGTTTCCATTTCATATTCATACATGATGCTAAGTTTGAAATTTATTTTTATAATGTTAATTTGTCAAAGACGATTTTACATGAGTTAGAAATGAGTCAATTAAAAATAATTTTATTAAACCTATATTTTTTATCGAAATTTCCGTAGAGTGAATTATTCCTCCAGAAAGCCGATGAATGATTTTCTACAAAATATCTTTCAAAGCATTACAAAAATAAATTTCAAACGTAGTCTCATGTATGAATATGAAGTGAGAATGAATTATAATTTAGCACGAAAGTTAAGCTATTTAAATTGAGTAATTTCGCTGAGTTAACTGCTAATAAACATTGAGTTTGCACAAACTCAAAATCAAACTTTAGCCTCATGTATGAATATAAAATGTACTAAAATATGAGTTAGCTCCAATGCTAAATTATTTAAATATTGATATTTTACTAAGTCTAATGTTGCTAAACTTTGAGTTTGCACGGAAGCAAAATTAACTTACTATTCTTATTCTGTGACATTAGGAAGACAAGATTAAAATGGACTGTTTCTTTTAATTCAAAATAATTTTATTTACTTTCCCTTACTTTGTATTAATTTAAATTTTTAATTGAACTTTCTGTTGATGAAATTGTTTTTTCTAAAAAACGCATTGAGTAATTTCCAACAAGGTATCTTTCAAAGCTTATTAAAGAGAAAATTAGTATGAATATGAAATAGGATAAACTATAATAAAGCACTAAAGCTAAACTGTTAAAAGATTGTAATTTCACTAAGCTTACTTTAATAAACTTGGAGTTCACACAAAAGCAAAATTTATTTGATACACCATTTCAGTGAATATGTGTGTAATGTTAGGCTAAATGACTCAGTTTGGTTCGTAAATATTAAATAATTTTACTTCATTTCTAAAATTTTTATTTCGTTTTCTGTGGGGAAAAATATGCAAACAGAATCACACTGCTAAGTTATTTTTCAACAAAATATCTTTCAAAATTTTAGACGAAGGAACTGATTAAAGTTTTAGCTTCATGTAAAAGCCTTATCATATGGATAGAGTTAAAACATGGGCCAGCACAAAATCTAAATTGTTTAAATAATGTAGTTTCACTGAACCTAACACTGAGTGCGTACTAAAGTAAAAATTCACACTTAGACCATAGATTTTAATTTAAAGCATTGTTAATATTACATAAAATCTACATACGAGATTTCAAAGAATTGCAAAATAATTTTTTTCTGCAATGTGTTTTAGCGTAATTTTTTTTTCTCAAAATCGATATTCTTAAAAACAAATTTATTTCAAATGACAAAAATTTCTGAAGCGTAAGAAAATTCTGACAACAAAAAAAATATTAATTCAAAAATTATTTTACTTAAAGTATTTTATCTGTGTCACAAATACAATTTATAAACAAAATAGTGTTAAGAATACTCAAAGCAAAGAAAAAAAAAGAAAAATTCGTTTCCGGGTATTTACTTCCGGTTTCGGCAGTCTACGTTAAAAAAAAACAACTGTAACTTCATTTCTAAAATATTTTAAAAGGCTTTGAAAAACTAATAAATTGGAATCCTAATGAACCGAAGTTCAAACGTAGAAAATAGAGGAAAAAAATGAAATTTCTTCGAAATCGTCCATTTTTTCTCAGTTCATTGCATTTAATCTTATCTTACGAAACAAAACAAATTAACTTTGAATTAAAGTTTAAGATATGTATATTATAATTCAACTTTTTAATCCTACTCTTCTTTAGAACATATACTACACTTAATTGATTAAATACATCATTTGTTTTAAACATATGAAAATGGGGAGTAACATTCGACAGGTTCTAAGCACTCAAAAACAGGCGTCGAGTTTCAAACTTGACATACGGAAATGAGAATAAACAAAAGGGATTAGAAAAAGGAAACATAAAATTACTAACGAAAAATGAAAAAGTATGGATAAGAAACAAAACTAAAAAGGAAAAAAAAACACAGTAGCCTAGGTAGCAAAAAAATGAAGAAAAGAACAAGAACACTATCAGTGGTCGAGAGAGGCAAATCAGGGTAAAATGCATTTCCACGCGCTACTGAGAGGTGGTGAGGAATTTACGTGGTTAATAAAGGAATCAACATTCATATGAATAGAACAAGATCCCAGGGAGTCAGTATAAGCTGATGAGACTGGGGTGAAAGTGGGAGCCTATTTTTGAAACATGTGGACTGATATTTCCAATTTGTATATTTTTGACGTCAATGAAGTTTTAATTAAGTAACATCTTACCACTTCATTTTCTTAGTATTATTTATTTAAACTTCATTTTGTATTAAAGTAAGACATGAATGTTATCCAACGTTAAGCTTAAAAAGTATGCTGTTAATTATTATAGAGGTTTCCAAAAATGTAAAATTTACTGAACAAAAAATACAGTTTAATAAAATAAATATATCCTAAATTGTATCAAAACGCTTTTTTCTGAAATATAAACAGTTTTTTGTAAAGAAAAATACATATCCAGTGTTAGTAAATACATCTTACGAAAAATGTCGCATAGCTTCTCCCATAGCAGCGATTTGAAGGGCTTTTATTCTTTATTAAGTTTCTTAACTGCATTAGTACATGGTTTAGAGTCAGGAAAATATACGAATTCTGTAAAGCACTTTTCAACAACTGTGCTCAGATAGATGCGATTTTACACTACCCCTAACTACAGGAGGGTAAGACTTGCCAGATTTTCAATAGAATATATTACCCAATCTGCTGTTCAAGGGTTTCAAAACATCGTAAAAACTGAAGTGGAGGATATTTTTATCTCAGTGCTTTCATACTATTTTGTCCTTAAGAAACGTGAAAAGATTTGCTGCGTCTCAAATTGTATTTCTTCCAAAATCCTTTGAAGGATTCCTTTTATCTAATAGAAAAAGTTACGGTATAAAAGATAATAAAACGTATTCTATTGTTTTCCTTTTTTAAATATTTTTTTTTAAATAATCAATTTTATATTGCATTTATGTATGAAGCTAATTTTATTTCAAATGAAAATGACACTAATTTTTGAATATTTTTTCTTGACTTAAATTTCCCGTACTGTTTGGTAAAGACATATTTTTTTTTAAAAAAAACTGATAATTCTGGTAAATAAAATAAAAATCTATGATATTTAAATAATTTATTTGGCAATTCCGTTTGTATGGCAACATTTTACCGAGAACTCTGGGTTTGAAAATTATAGTTCTGGATCTTTCTCAGGGTCAACAATTTACCACAGTAAAAATACATTAAAACGGAAAAGTATTAACTTGCATACTTCAATTTATTTAATTTCAGCACTAAGTTTTCGCATAATTACTTAAAAGAAAGGAAAAATAAATCAGTATTATTCATTTTATTGCGAATTGGTGCCTTTTGTTTCTCTCGTAGGCCGTACCAACAGGAAACAATACCCACACATTTAGTAATAATTAGTGCATTTAGCCGAATAAATACTGTTTCAATTCCATGATGTGTGGTATCATGATAAAAATTACCAAAGATTACCAAATTTTACCCCACTTACTACTAAACATATGGTAAAGAATCATTTATAAGGCAAAAAAAACATACTTTTTTTGCAAAAATCATAACCAAAGCGCTTCGGTAAAAAATACCGAGATTTTTGATGTTCTCATCAAGTCAGAAATACTGTAAATTGTATCATATAAAATAAGTGTTTTTAGATACTTTGTTTCTTAGTATACAAGTAAGGAACTGATAATAAAAAATTCGAAGAAAACTTCTAAATATACACACATAAGAAAACTAACTATAATAAAATACGAGATTTCAAAGAATTNTTAATGTTTCTGTACTTGCATTTACGGTAAATGCATAATCATCATTAAATATCATTCTTAAATCCCAGTGACACAAAGAATAAACACATAAGTGAGTTGTTTATAAATAAAAGAATATGAATGAAACTAACATTAAAATTTCAATAATGTCAAATATTTTCAAACAGTGTATGCTAAGACATATGCTCAGACATATGCTAAGTGTATTCTAAGACCTTATGTCCTTATTGATGATTACGAAAAAATAAAAAAAGCTACATAAGAAAAGGAAATTGTACAATAAAGAGTTTTTTACCACGTTTATACAAACTTGCCTTCGTGTATGTCTGTTCTGGTAGAATTTTGTAATCGGCTTTAAACTAACTTCCCGACTAGCTACAGACTTCAAAATTTGGCACATAGTTCAGAATTGGATGACAATGCATGAAAATGAAGAGAAAGAAGACAGACAAAGTAAAATAAAATTAAAATAAGGAAAAATTAGTATTTTCGCGATTGTCTTTTGTTGTCGATTCGATTATTTCAAATTAGTGTCACGTGTCAGTTGAAATATTTTGTGTACAATGAGCGAACAAATTGAGATTTTGGAAGTGAGTACAAAAAAAAAATCAAAATCAAAAATAATATTTTTAAAAACAACATTTTTGCAGTATAGAATAATAATTAAAAAATAAAAAATTGAAAAACGGAAAACGTGGGGAGCATGAAATACATAACAGTACATATACACATACATTTACGCATTTTCTTACTCATACACATACACATCCACATTCAGATACAATTACAATTACCGATATACGTACAAATATTCTCATGAGCACACATACACACAGTAATGTAACATTGCTGTTATGTATTTCATGCGCCGCACGTTTTTCGTTTTTCAAATTTTTATTTTTTAATTATTATTCTATACTGCAAAAAGGTGGTTTTTAAAAATATTATTTTTTGTTTTGATTTTTTTAAGCAATAACAATTCGAAAAAAGATATTATATCTGATTCATAAGGTAACTATGAATCAGATTTGTCTAATCTAAAAATACCATCAGTTTTCACAATCAATTTGGTATAACTCATGGAAAAGATTCTTCCGCATTAATATGCAAACCTTATTTCATTGGTAACATTGATACTGGATATCATTAATAGGATTTGATCATCCTAATTTTTCTACCAATACTTTACGTTTAATAATCTGTATGTCTACAGTACAACTCAAGGGTATCACTTGTTTTTAATTTTTAAAAATGCAATATTTAAAACTCCTAATATAGTTTAAAAGAAAATTATGCAATTCTAATTAGTTATTCAAAGTGCTTATTTTTGCCACTTCGTATTAACAAACGTTGGTGTAGTTAATAGCATCATACTAATATTAGTGAGAATCAGTAATGATATACATACTAGAGTGCCTCTTACCACTCAACCTCCCCTCCCCCGAAAAAAATAACATTAAACACTCCACGTATGTTTTGATAAAAATTATTAAGACATAAATGTTTCAATCAAGTTCATACTACTACACTAAAAAAAAGTATTAATAACTACCAGAAAATGGTGCAATTTATCGTTCTTCTGTCTCTATGGAATCAGCTACAATCTCGGTAATTTTTATCGAAGTGATTTGGTAATGATTTGAGTAAATTTACAATAAAATATTGTATTATAATATGTTTTAAATGTGACAAAATTTACTAATTTTATCATGATACTTTAGAGTATGGCACAAAATCCATTTATTCAGGTAAATTTACTTTTCAGTTTTGCATTTCCTACTAAATGCGTTTAAAAGAAACCAGAATTTCTGGTAAACCAAACTAAGTTTATGTTTCCATATGCACAGCAAAATCACTAAATGAATGGCTTGATTACAGTATTTTTTATCAACCAGATTTATGTTCTTCTGTTATCAGAACTGTTATTACCATACAGTGCTGTAATTTTGTAACAAATTGTTATTAAATAAATCTTAATTCTTTCGCAACATTAAATATTTCTGCCTTTTTAACTGTTTTTTAGAATTAATTAAGTATTTAGTAATAAAAGCATTAGTAATAAAAGCATTTACTAATAAAAGCATTTTATTAAAGGCATTCTATTGATTCACGATGATTAAGAAGTTTATTAAATAAATTAATGAATAAGTGGATAACAGAAAAATGTAATATCTATACAAAATCAACTATTGTGAATATCGAATGTTTTCAAGCACAAATAAATTTCATGAATAATTTCTCCTTTTATGATTTTATCAAACTATCTTCAGCAGAAAAATTTTGCGGTTCTTTAATTGTGACAAAAAAATTACTCTTATTTTAATTTAATAAATGTGTGAAAACCGGAGGAAATTCATATCAAAATCCTTTTTTCTATGAAAAAATGCGAAACTGGTTAAAGAAATACCATATAAATCTTTTTAGCGAAATCACCATCAAAGTTCTTAACATTTGTAATTAAAATTTAAGAAAAGCAAGCACCATTGTTCTTTTTAATAACTAAGATAAAAGCATTAAGTGTGTGATTTTTTTAAAGTTTAATATAAGCGAGCAAAGCAGACTAACGATACATTTAACAATATTCTTTTTTTCCAAGAAACGGAAAAAAAGAAATTTAATTTCAAAAATATTTTTGAAGTACACATTTAATATTGATACTTCAAAACAATCTTTTCATAATCTAGAAATATTGATCCTGCAAAAATATAATAATATCTCATGAAACTTAAAAAAATTACACTTCATTTTATAAAGTTTCCTATGAAATAAAATATTTCCTACGTTTCCTAGGTAAACTCAACGTTTTTTCAGGTAATGTTGATTTTTTTTTTACTCACCCCTCTTGTCTTAACATTAGATTGTGCTTATTTCGTACAAGTATTTTAGCTTCCGGACATATTTGTGTTGAAAAGTTTAATTTCGAATCCCAGAAGAACACTTTTAGACTCGGGAAAAAAGGACATTCCAGAAATTTTACCCCGGAAGCTTCTTCGGGCGATATTTTGTTTTACAACATTTTTGTTTGTTGCTGTAGGTGCTATATCGAAAAAAAAAAGAAAAAAAATCTATTTGGAACCCTTTCACGGTTGAAAAGCTTTTTCGTGGTGGATCTTCGCTTCGCTGCTTTCAATGTGCGAGGTAAAATCACGGAATAGTTGATTTCTCAAAATCAATAAAATATCTTTTCTCCGAGAGAAGTGAAAGGAAATATCTTCTATCTATCGGGATTTTTTTTATGTTCTTGAAGAAAATAATCAAATTTATGAAGATCTAATAAGTCCAATTATAGTGAGACGTATATATTTGCTTTTCCGATATTTATAGTGTAAAAACCATTTTTCTCACAGAGTTACATGAATTGAAAAAAAAACGTATATAGTAATTTTTCAATTTTTATTTCGAGTGCAGTCTGATTAGTTGTCTGATTAGTTGATATCAATTTTAGGAAATAACAGTTCATCTACTAAGTCATAATTTCAAAACATTTTTCTACTGTGTTAACTACTGTGTTTTTATACTATGTTTTTATACTATGTAATTCCTTAATCTTCAATCCTTACCTACTCAAACCTAAGGTTAAATCTGAAATTTGAAAGGAGTCTAAGACCACATCATGTCACCAAATAATATAGAAAAGAGAAGAAGAACAGCTCTTCCAATGCTTAACTATCGCAGGGAACGGCTCAATTCGGTACGTTATACCAGAAAAACAACTAACAGGGTGGGCAGTAGAAGCAAAATGGCAATCAGTACGTCACCTGTGAACTGGTTGTTGGACAACTACATGCATGGTTGGATATGCTGTTTCCCACCAACCGCCATTTTATTCTTTTTTTTCTATATAAAAATTTGTCAGCAGATATAATTAACATGGATGATATAAATGTATTCTAAAAGAAGCTTAATTGAAAGTACAGTACTGTTTATTAATAGCGTAAAAATACAGAAAACCAAATGATAAAAACAAAGACAAAACTCTCCATCTTCACCACACTCCCAGTATTGGTCAGGTGGAGAGGAGGATGCAAACCCGTTTATAGAACCTCAGCTGTTGTGCCCCTAAATGCTGTTTTTCTTTTCATACGCAGGCACCACACCTAACATTTGGGGACTAGTCTACATTATGTCCATGAAAGCTGCCACCACTGGAATAGGGGTAGAGAGCCAGATCATGATTAGTATGCCGCAAAATGCCCCGGATTATCCTTGCAGTGCACTTGTCCCAGATTTGCACAAACAGCTTTGTCAAGACTTAGAACCGGCCATATAAAGTGTTTGACCTTCAGAGCAAAAAAAAAGCAACTGATGAGTGATGGAGAGACAGTCTATGCCTTGCTGATGCGACATGATCTTCTGGACTTGGTCTAGGGTTCTAGACCAAGGGGATAAGTAACAACAACAGAACACCCAAAGAGTCTCTGGTTCTTTGAGGGCAGTAGGATTTTTGCAGTCTTTTCTAAATGTCATGCTCAGCAGGCATCTGCAGAACAAACATACTGGGCCACTTGGGTCTTTCCAGGGAAGACTTATGCGCTTCCCCCCTTCTGGTTCTCGATTTATTTGAGGGTTAACTGTCTAATGGATCTTGTCTGATTTCTTCAGATAGTTGGAGGATAATCCACAACAACAACTATATTAACCTTTGCATTATTTACTGTAAAATTTGATAGGAAATTTGGTTTTTGAGCTACCAGATTTACGCGCAAAATTCCTTTCATTTCGGTGTAAAGCTAAATCGAACTTTCTTTAGATTTTAAATTGTATAAATATACCTAGTTTGAATATTTACATCAATAATTAAAGTGTAAGTCTTTATACTGAGATGTATATTACACAGTTCGAAAATTACTTTCGTCTCAAGGAAGTTAATTTTGTGAAATATTTGGAAAATGTGCCGTGTTTGCTTAATCCGATATGACTGGTTTTCAGAAACCTTGATCAATTTTTGAAACATTTGTTTTACCCATGCTAAGAACCAAATGTTTTAGTAACTGCATCTGGTACAGGAATCTCTCGGTTCAAGTTTTAATGATAGTTGGGCACAAATTCATCTAGTATATATACTGTATTTTATCTACCAAGAGATTTTTGTACTGTTTTGCAGTATATTTTAAGTAAAAAGCAATGCAAACATTCTTTAAGTAAGATTTTAATCACGACTGTAACTGATTTTCTACAATACCTAACATAATTGGTGATTTTTTTAAAAATTTGAACTTTTTGACAATTTGTAAGAATTATTTTTGGCATAATAAATTAATTTTAGGATGATAGTTTTCTTTTAAATACGCAATTTATTTTTGCCTGTTATTATTTTATTGAAATTGCTGTTATTATTTTATTGAAGTTTATTACAAAAGTCATTAAAGTTGCTTATATTTGCTACAGATTTATTATCCTTGCATAATATATGTTTGTAAAACCAGAAATCATATGTTTATGGCTATATCTATCTATCTATCTATCTACACACACACACACACACACACACACACACACAGACACACACACACACATATATATACACACACA